>NC_136816.1:20244161-20474849 GCF_951394365.1 Tetrao urogallus
CAGAGGAGGGCCACAAAAATGATCCAAGGGATGAATCCCCCTCTCTACAGAGCCGAGGCTGTTCAGCACAAAGAAGAGAAGGCTTTGGAGATATCTGGTAGCAGCCTTTCAGTATCTAAAGGGGACCTACAAGAAAGAAGGGGACAGACTCTTTAGCAGGGCCTGGGGTGATAGAACAAGGGGAAGTGGTTTCAAGATTAAAAAGGGGAGATTTAGGTTAGATATGTCTTTTACAGTGTTACAGGTTATTAGACTTTTATAGTGAGGGCAGTGAGGCACTGGCACAGGTTGCCCAGTGATGACAAGGCTATTACAGATCTGTATGTCTCTGTTCATTGCAGGGGAGCTGGACTAAATGACCTTTGAAGATCCCTTCCACCTCCAAGAATTCTGTGATGATTCTATGATGATTCCTTGATGAATATACATACAATAACATACATTAGTGCTACTGTGCAAATCACAAATATCTCATTATTGTTCCCTTAACAGCAATTCTAATAACATGAAACATTTTTTCTCACAAATATTTCCAAAATCTCAGATCACACACACACACAAAGATTACAAACAACTTTGCAGAACATCTTAGCAGATATTCTGTTGTTCCATTTGGTCAGTTTGTGCTTGTGGAGATGATAAAGGAACCTATAAAAACATAGAGTTATTTTCCAAATGTGAACCTTCCTCTGAATTTGCAGTTTGGTAATAAGAGAGAATGTAAGAAGATGTGTTGTTGGATCTCTCCACTTCTCTCCCAGGCCAAGACACTGAAAATTCTTAGTTTTGTTTCTGGACTCTTCAAGGAAAATGGCATTGAAGACTCTTGTTTTTGATTCATGGAGTATTGGTCATGCTAAGTCTGCAGTCTTCTTGAGAAGCTGTGCCTGAAATTGTAGGCATTTATTTTAAAACTGACAGCTGCTTTTTAAGAAAAAAAAAAAAACGAAAAAAAAAAAAAACAACAAACAAACTCCAGCACTGATTCTAGTTATTGATTGATTTATTTATTGATTTTTAATCTGTAGAAAGAATGTGCAGTTTTAAAGAAATACTCCTATCCTGAAAGCATGCCGTCACCTAGAAGATGAAATATCTCTGGACTTCGAAACTGCTTGTTACTAGTTCAGTATGGAAAGGTATGTATGTATATACGTATGTATGAATGAATGACCAGATGGCTTGTATTTGAGCAGTTTCAGTCATCATTCAGTTCTGCTTGCTCATTCACCATCACCAGCCATGTAGCCTAGCAGCTGCAGGCTGCTGACTTCCTAGTGGTGGTCTGAAACAATTCAAGAGATTTCTGGGGTGTCCTCAAACCAAAGCCTGTTGTTTGATTCCTTTTTCTGTTCAGGGCTAGCAAAATCAGCAAGTGTGAATGACAGAGCTGGCTGCTCTGAAATGGGTAGCGAGTGGGGAGGTCTTAGTTCCACCAGTAAGTGCTTTCCCTATGGGTGTATGACTGCTTGCTTCTCATCAGGAAGTCTTCAGTGACTGACAAGATTTTTCTACCTCTTCCTTTACATGTGGATTCTACCTGTGAGTTTTATGAGCACATAAAGTGAAAACACAAACTGCAAACTGAGGGCTATTTCCTAGAATTTCTATGTGGAGTCTTTAGGCCTGTGAGCTGTTAGCAAAGATGACAATGCTTCAAAACAGTGGGGGAAGTGTTAACATAGAAATGCTTGCAAAATTAACAGTTCGGAACTGGAAAACAGCTAACTCCTGTCCACCAGAACATGCCAACCTGGAAATATGCTAGCATCGATTGTGGGTATTATGTGGAACAAAGGAGATATCATACAGCTGGAGTAAAACCAATAAGCCCTACAATAAACCCTACAATGTCAGCCAAGGCCCAGCCTGCATGAGGTGAGGTGGCTGCAAGAGGTCTGTGGATGATTCCAAGGGGCTGGAGCTGCACTCTTGGTGCATCACACCGCCTCACTTTGCTCATGTTTTCCTAATTGAAGCCTGGTCCTGGCTCACGCACAGTGAAAGGCATCATGGAATGCCAGCCTTTTTGGCTGCCCAAGGGCTGCAGCCCTGTGGGCCTTTTGAGGCAGATGGAAGAACCACAGACACGATTACAGAGTGGAAACCTGAATGAAATGATTCCTGCACTGTTAGGCAGCAAGCATTCCCAGCAGTGAGGGATTTCCATTGCACTGGCGCAGCAAAGCTGCTCTCCAACTCAGCAGCTGTTCTGAGGCAGCAGCTCTGTGAAACATCACCATTATGAAATTACGATTCCCCCGCGAGCACTCTGCTGGAACTATTTTTCTTTTTCAGATTGGATTAGCAGTCTCTGAGATGAAGCAAGGCTGCCTGCCAGAACACCCAGCTTCCTAAATAATGCTGGGGCACAAAGGCAAGCAGAACCCACACCCCTCGGTGCTGCGGGGGCTGCCGCTGGCGGCTCTGACCTCCCCGAGGTGGGCAGACCTCACTCTTCGCAGTAGTCTGAGAGGGGAAATCTCAGTACCTTCCAACCCCGCTCAGCGCCCTCCGTCCGTGTCCGGGATTCGAACCCGCGTTAGTGGTGCAATAAGACCCGGCTCCGCGGCCGCCGGCTCCAACTGCGCATGCTCGGGTTGGCGAGGCACACGTGCAGTTGGCGTGCGGGGAGTGGGAGGGAGCAGGGGGAAACGCGCATGAGTAAGCGTTTGCATGCGCGCATCCATTCTGACGTGAGGGCGGGAGTGGCAGGCGGCCCGTGGGCGGTTCGAGCCGCGCTACTTGTGCCGGCCGCGGGGCGCGGTGCGGCGCTGCCGCGATCGCCTGCCATGGAGGAGCAAAAAGTGAGTGATGCTGCCGGGCCGGCCGTCCCCAGGTCCCGAGGGGCTCCGGCTGACTCTGGGCCTGGCGGAGGGCTCGGGATGCCCGGGCGGCCTGTGCGAGGGGATGGGGAGGCGGGCGTTGCCGCCCGCTGGTGCCGTTGCCGCCCGATGCCGCTGTCCGGGGCTGGGGCCGTGCCGTGCATTGCCGGCCGGGCGGAGTCAGTGGGGAGCAGGGCGATGTGCCTGGCCCGGAGCTGGGTGTCTAAATGCGGAGCTCTGCAGAAAGTTCTGACTCAGCCCTTCGGCTCGCGGGCCTTTGGGCTGCTCTGCTTTCCCCTGTTTGGAAGCTGCCTCGCGAGCAGCGTTGTGTTACTCGTGGCTTACATCATTCGGATTAGGGATCTGTGTTATCTTTCTGATCTGTAAGCGTTTTGTGCTGATGCTTCATGCTCACCGGTGCTTCTGAAGGTGAGATTGCCAAGCAGTGCCTCTGTTTGAGTCTGAGGCTGCTGAGGGGGCTACGGCTGTTCTGGATGTTGCAGGATGTGTGCCTGGTACCTTCCGCCCTGTTTGGATTTCAGAGCTCTGGATACAGTAGTACAGTTGCAGCTCATCTCGGATTTCACAGCACTTTGTCGGCTAATTTGTTGCTGTCTTCAAACTCTGGCAACTTCAGTGTGAAGAAGTGTAGCAGGTTAGGAGGCAATGGAAGTGTGTCCTGTTTGAAGCGTGGTCGGTATGAGACTGAATTTAGGCTGCTTTAAAAACTCCATTTTGCATCCAGCCATGTCACAAAACTTCAGTGTGATCTTGAGCAAGCTGACAACTTGCTATTTAAACAGAACTGATGCTATTTAAACAGAACTGATGTAATTTTATTGAAGTTTACTTTTCAGCTTCAGCCAGGTTTGCATCTGCTTCAACAGGTGTCATGCGGTGTCAGTTACTGGTTATTCAGAGGATATGTTGTTTTATACTGCCATCAGAACTACAAGATACTACATGTTGCACAGCTTCATCTCCTCTTTCATGCCCTTTTATGTTTTCATCCTTCGTACATGAGCACATGGCACAAGATCTAATACATGTTGAAAAAAAAAAGGATACTAGCAGTGATTAAAAGCTGACTTTGTTCTAGTGGCTTATGCATTGGTGGTATATTGGATCAATGTGGTGGTAAAGTTTTGGTAGCAGAGAGGCTGTAGGGGTGGCCTTTGAGAAGTGACCAGGGCTGTCCTTGTGTCAAACAAGGGCAGTTCCAGTTGGCTCCAAAATGTGCCCACTGCTGGCTGTGTGGAGATCATCATCATCAGCGCAGATGGTGCTTTTGTGATAACAGCACATAAGAAAATAAAAAAAAATAAAAATTAAAAAAAAATTCACTGTTCAGGTTCTCTTGTGAAAGAAGTGAGAAAAATGGGAGAAAAGCAGCCCTGCAGCCACCAAGATCAGTGCAGAAGGAGGTCAGGAGGTGTTCCAGGTGCCAGAGACAGGAGTTCCCTGCAACCTATGGGAGAGCCCATGGTGGAGCAGCCTGTGGGAAGGAATGTTTCCCTCTCCTAATCTGTTATCCAGATTGGCAATAAGTTAAATTATACTTTCTCAAGCTGAGTCTGTTTTGCCCGTGGTGGCAACTGGTAAATGATCTCTTTGTCCATGATTTAACCCACATGCTTCTTCACCTCATTTTGTCACTGTGCCCTGCTAAGGAAAGGGAGTGGATGAGTGTCTTGGCGAGCACCTAACCACTTGTCAAGGTTAACCTGCCTCAGGTGGTTAAGAAAAGTACACTGTAATGTATTTTTAGGCCTCTTACATCTGTGTTTGCAGAAGGTGTGTTACTCTTCAATACTTTCATCATACTGGGTGGAATTTTTTGGAGAAATTTGTGGTTTATTTAAAAAGTTATGTACTGATTGATTGGTTGCTGTAACTTCAGGTATGGAAAACCTTGTTTGCTAGTTTGCTTAGATTTGCTGCTGTACTTTAGATCAATTGTTTAAAGGATTACTAGGCTTTCTTCAAGAGTAGATCTTCTCTTCTAGTCACACACATCTACAAAAGCCAAAAGCATTGTTCAGAACTGTGTACAAGAAGAGTAATTTTTTTCTGCATGGTAGGACTGAGTAAGCCCTAAAATCCCAGCTGAAAGAGGATTGGGAGTTTTCTTGTTCATCCAAATTGACAGTTATGTTTATAGGATCTAAGGCTTAACTGTGGGCTGACATGCAAAAACAATTGCTTCTGGTTGGTAATGAATGTAGTAGCAGCTGGTTGGATGATTGCATTTATCTGGCAGTCTGCGCACAAAGGTGTCTTAAATATGTTAGACTTTAACCCAGTAATGAGCAATTCTGTAATGAAGTGATGAAGACTTTCTGCACTCACTGTTTCTGCAAGAAACCAACCTGGCTTTGTTTTGCACCTGACAGTCTGAATTCCAGGCATTGCTTGCAGTTGCATTATGTCTTTTACAGCTTGCACTGTGATAGTGTTGTGTAAGGCAGCAGAATTCTTACTTTCCTCTGATAAAGCATGACATTGTGTGAACAGGCAGTGGGCCACAGTCCCAGTAAATGCATCATAGAGGATTCTTTAAATTAAACTTGTAAGGAAAAGGATCGGGGGAAAAAATGGGCTTGGGAATATTGGAAAGGTTTCTTAAAGGCAAGGTGACAGCAGGGTTCACTGTAGAAGTAGATGCTGTCAAAGGGTAAAACTTCTACTTTTTAGCAGACATGAGGTCTTTAGTAAAGAGCTAAGAACTTGCTTGTGGGGATGGAAGTGGAACATGAGATAATGACCTCTGTGACATCTTTTAGGTTGCACACCTCAAAAACTGGCTTACAAGCTCCTCCATCTGCCTTGATTTCCTGTGTTGTCAAGTAGCAATGTTAAGCATAGCAACTCGAAACTGAGTCTAAATAAATAAATAAATAAATCCTAATTACAGCTTTCACTTCTTTAACCAGTGGCATAAACGAGCTTTGTAGATTCAGATGTGTTTCAAGAACTGATTTATTTGGTATTCTGATTTGTTCAGAACTCGAACTTTACAATAAGGCTGAGTTTTAAGTACCGATTCTTGATGACTAATAAAAGTCTTCAGATACGAGGGTGACTTGTTAAAATTAAGCTTGTAGTCTGTTTTAATTTAAAAAAAAAAAAAAACAACCCACGTGCTCAGCAATTTTTCATACTGAGTACATATTTTGCAAATTTAATCTTCTGCTTTTTAATGGCTGACAGCAGTATATCGCAGAGAACCTTCCCAGTTGTCACCGACCTTTTGTCTTTGAGGTTGCTCTTAATCAGAGTACACAAAGTATTTACCAAAATATTTCACTAACTGCAGAAATAAGCTTACGAATAGCTACTAACTTTACTCTGCTGATCACATAGGATAAGCTGTTAGCTTAGTTATTTATTTTTTTTATAGCAGATAATGTTAATTTTTCTTTTCAACTGCTTTCTTTTCTTTATTGCTTCTCTCTCATTTGCTTTGCAAAGTCTTCTAGAGAAGTTACGCAGGGCAGTGTGGTAACAGTAAGTGGCCTGGCTGTTCAGATGATTTGGGATCTTCAGTATAATTAAAGTTATTTAATTTAATAAAATGCCTCTTAGGTCATTAATCTTTTTTTCATTACAAAACATTTATTGTGGTCTTGTATCAGAAGAGTTGAATTTACAGTTAGAACATGCATGGTGAATTCTTATTAATTCATGTGTTGAAATGCTAAGCTGCAAAATGACCTTGTGATCATTTCTTACTTGTCTTTGTAATTCCAGGAGACTCTGCAGAGGATCATCTCTACTCTCGCAAACAAAAATGATGAAATTCACAACTTCATTGGCATGCTGAACCAAACAATACAAAATGTTCAGGTATGTTTGTTAGGATTTGTAGCCTGTATGTGGTGGGAGCAGCTGCTTATCAGGTTTTGTCAGCCTTAGACTGGTTGTGCAGTGTGTAAGGGGTGGGCAATAAAAATTTAAGTGTAAAATATTCATGTTGGAACCAAGTAGGAAAACATTTCATTTCCAAAGTTCTGCCTCCGCTTGGAAGGTGTAGTGGTTTTGGTTTTCTTGCAGAAAGCAGTCTGGGGTTTTGATTTGTTTGGAAGAGAGTGTCTGATTTTGATGTGTGACCTCGGATTCATGTTAGTTGCAAGTTGTCTGTTATTTTAGACTTCTGTTGGCAGACTGAAAAATGAGACCATCTAAAACACTTGAGAATTCTTTGCTCTTTCCATAGTTAGTATTTGCAAATTGTTGGGTTAAAGTTAACTGTTAAACCTAACTTTTAAACCATTTACCTCTCAGCTGAGGTTATGGTTTCTCTTATCTGTCAGTAAGTGGCTGTTTCTTGCTAAAACTGAGCCAAATTGAATTCAGAAAATGAAGTTTTCCAGCAAATCTTTAAGATGGCTTTCTGAGTGCAGTTTAGTGTCAAATGAAATGGAACTGTCTAATATCCTGTTTACAAACGTCTGAGAGCTCATACATAATGGTGAGAGGGGGGTGAATTCTATGCTTTTAGGCACAGAATACAGTTTCCAAATGTTGGTTCTGTGCAAGTTTGAGTATTAGAGTTTTTGTGAATTTTAGTCTTCAGCTTGGTGATGTTACGTCTGTCTGAAAGGGGGCCCTCCTTTAATATTTAGTGATAAAGTGAGGAATGATAAGAAGGTATATTGTAGTCATGGCAAAGTATGGTTAGGCAAACCACATGATTTTCAGTCTAGAAGACAAGGAAATCAGCATTGCTTCCATTAGAGATTGCAGCTGTTTTCAATTCTCTTCTCAGATAAATTCTTCTAATGTGATTAGTGAATTGGATGATGAATTTGATGCTCTGTATTCTGTATTGGATGAGATGAAGGGAAGTATGGCTAGCACTATTCAGCAGGAACAGGCTCGTAAAATTCAAGCTCTTCAGGTAAGTGTAAAACATATCTGAGATTCTTTGCAACTGGGTACAAGAAATTTTAAACTGTTATTTAAAGCCTTACCTGAAAATGAGATTTTTGACAGTGTTGCAAGAAATGGAGTAACTGCAAGGTAAATGTCTTTGTGTCTCTCTGGCCTCTTCTGATCTCCAGTCTATGTTCTGGGTATGATTGTATATCAAGGAAGTGGTATAACGTGTAACTTACATGTGAAGAAAGGCTCCATAGGAGCAGGACATATACTTTCTATTTTCGAGCTAATGAACAGCTTCTGGACAGAGATTGCTTTGTTTCTCCATATAGGAATATGAATCTGTTTAATGCCTGATGTGATTTTTTGACCTTTTTTTTTTTTTTCAATTTGTATGGAAAACGTATGAGAGTTGCATAGGAACATGTTTAGTGGAGGGCACCAGTTTAATTTGTTAAGTACATTTCACAGTTTTATGATTGTATGATTTAGTGCAGGAGAATCTTTGCAATGAACTTCAGAGATACAGAAGTGAAAATGCAGCTTCTTGAAATAGGCATAAAATCCATGTATTTACAGTAGAGAGTAGCCAGTTAGCACTAGCTGTCAGAAAGTGTAGCTACATGGGGATATGTAGGATAAGTAATCCTATAAACAGAAGCTGGTTTTTTAGCTTTTTTTTTTTTTTTTTTTTTTTTTTTTTTTTTTTTTTTTTACATGATCTAACTTGTATCCTTCTTTTGCCCCTTAAATCTTTTTCCTTATTTGCTTATACATGGCATTAAGGAAAAAAAAGAGCCTTTACTTAATAACTTTAAAGAAGCTCAAGGAATTGTTTAATGCAAATTCCACAGACCTCCTTACTATGTCTGCTTTACACCAGTCTTGAAGTAGGAGGATAAAGCATTTCAGAATTTTTGGGTATATATCTCAAGTTTTGCTTTCCCATGTCCAGTTTTATTTTTCTCTTCATGTCTGCTTTAAGACCTTCTGAACATCCTCAACAGATGGTGGTCACGTGCTTCTAATTTACTCAAACTTTAAGTATTTAGTACTTCTCAGTGAATAACTTCTAGGAGGAATTCAGCTGCTGCTTACATAGTTTATTCTACCATATATATAGTTAGTGAAAGCTGAGGTTCATCTTGTAACACTTCTGGAGGGGAAAGCTATTTTGGTAGTCAGATGGTAGTCGGCAAGCTGTCTGACTTTACTGAGAAACTTTCTGTTAATATCTGTTAATTTTCTGGAGCTTAATCTAATTTGATTGAATGGTATGATTTAAATGCATTCTAAAAGCTTGCCTGGTATGTGTTGAACAGGGGAGCTACTATTTGCATTGGATGAGGATGAAAACAAATACAGTGTTGCAGGTCGTTAAATCACTTATTTATCTTTCAGCTTTGGCTGTTATCTAACTTTTTGGTCTAAAGGATATTCTCTTGATGACAGATCAAAATTCCTCTAAGGTGCACAGCAAGAGTGCTTTTTCCTAACAATGAACCTTTTAAACCAAACTGACAAAAACTGTTGTGTTGAATGCATCAATCTAAACCATTACCGTTGATTGGGATTAAACTTTGTATGAGGAAATCAAAAGCTTTCAGTGTGGTCTAAATTTAATGTTTAAGAGAACTTAAGGGACTTTGTTAATTTGTCCTGAAACATTTATATTGGACTTGCACAGTAGTTTAAAAGGCTGACTATTTCATTTTTAAGCTGGTTTCACAAATTTTCTTGGATGTTAGTGCTGAAAGTCCAGAAATTACTCTTATTCCTTGCTTTAAAGATAACTTTTTTTTTAGGGCGGTGTACTTTATTAATGCTAAAGTGTTGGACGATTACAGACAGAGTCAATGGCTCTGTGTCCAAGTTGAGGCCAGTGTTGAGTGGTGTCCTCCAGAAGTTTGTCCTGGGAGCAGTGCTCTTCAACATCATCAACATTAAGGACAGAGATGGTGGGATTACTGCACCTTCAGCAGATTTGCAGATGACACCAAGCCAAGTGGTGCAATTGATAGGACAGAAGGAAGGGATGCCATCCAAAGGGACATTGAAAAGTGGATCCATGTGAACCTAATGAGGTTCAACAAGGCCAAGTGCAAGTTGTATTTGCGTCAGGACAATCCCAGTTATATATACAGACTGAAGAAGAACTCCTTGAGAGCAGCCCTGGGGAAAAGGATCTGCACATTCTGGTGGATGGAAGGCTGGACACTAGCCAGCAGTGTATGCTTGCAGCCTGGATGGCTGATTTTACTCTGGGCTGCATCAAAAGATGGACAGCTAGCAGGGTGAGAAGTAATTGTCACCCTCTGCTCTGCTCTTGTGAAGCCCCGTCTGCAGTACCATGTCCAGGTCTGGAGCCCTCTGCACAAGAAAGATGTGAAGCTGTTGGTGTGGGTCCAGAGAAGGGTAACAAAGATGCTGAAAGGGCTGGAGCACCTCTCCTACAAAGACAGGCTGAGGGAGCTGGGCTTGTTCAGCCTGGAGAAGAGAACGCTTTCTAGTACTTGAGGGGCACTCAAAAGGAGACTGACTTTATACAAAGTTTGTTAGTGATAGGACAAAGGAAATAGTTTTAAACTGAAAGAGGGCAGGTTTGGCTTAGTTGTCAGGGGGAAATTCTGTACTCGGAGTGGTAAAGCACTGCAACGTGCTGCCCAGAGAAACTGTGGATGCCCTGTTCCTGGATGTGTTTAAGACCAGGTTGGGTGCAGCCTTGGCAGCCTAATCCAGTGGGTGGCAACCCTACTCACAGCAGGAATTGGGACTGGGTAGGTTTTAATGTTACTTCCATCCCAAGCTGTTCTATGAAAATGCTACTTGCTATTAAATTGTTTTATTACAGTGTATTATTACATGGATAGAAAGACATGTTGAATGGCTGTAGAAAAGTTGCTGCCAGGTGTAAAATGTGAATGTTGTTTGACCTGCGTTTTGTTTACAGTCCTGTGGAGTGTCTGTAATTAATCTGCTTGGAGGGTATATCCATAGTTATGTTAGAGGTTCCTTATGGACTACTTAATTTACTGGAAATGGTAGTTTATTAATGGCTAATTGTCAATTGATCCTCAAAAAAGTTTCTTATTGCTCTTCTTTCTCGGTTCCTCTTTCCTTGCCATCATTCATTATACTGTAGTGCTTCTTTTTAAGATACTTATGCCAATTAGAGCAGGATAGGAATAAAATGCCTTACAGCTACAAGTTCATTGATGAAGGACAATTTTCAAGGTAGAAATAAGAGCGTACATGGACTTTGGCATTTCATAGCTTTTGTAAACCTAGTGTTGTGAGAAACACGTCTTAAAAGTCAAATCTGCCTTTTATAAACCAGTTCAGCTCTATTCCCCTTTTGGGTTTGTGGAATGTGCTCTATACCACTGTGCATGTGTTAAGCACAGTGAAGTTCTAGTTAAAACTCACTGTATGTCAACTGACTAACTAAAGTAACCTTATAAGTAATTAAAGAGGCATAGCAAAGCCATGTAGCTGTAACAAATAGCAAATAACTTTTTAAGTACAAATGCATAAAGATATTCTTTTTTCTTCAGAATCAGCTTAGCCAGTGTAGTAGTGCCCTGGAGAGTTCTGAAGAGCTGCTGGAACTTGCTGCGCAGTCGCTGGACATAAAGGACCCTGTGAAATTCTCAGAGGTAGAAAATGTTAAATGGATGTATGTTAGGCAGGTGCTGGTGTTTGGATTAATTTCTAGTAGCTTCTGTGTTGTGGTAGTGGACTCAGCAGAGTACTAACTGTGTTGTTTAGCCTGTAGTATTGAGTTTTAACTTGCTTTTGTCAAGCTGGCCTTTTGAGATGTGGTGTTCAAAGAAATATAGCTTGTGGTCAAGCTCAAATGTGATCATCTGAGAGTGCTCACAGAGCTATATGAATAAAGTCCAGTAACTTTTCCAGATTAATTAGTAGGGGCTTGCAATACAACTGCAAATCTTCAGGCAGTTCTTTGGAGCTTTAGTATCTACATTGAAAGTACAGGGTAAACCTGAACATCTGTAGTAAAGCTTTTAACATGGGCCATGGTGGACTCAACTTTGGGACTTTTGTTGCTCTATTGCAGATGTGTGATGCTGATGATTGGGCAAAAAGAAGTTGCAGAGCCTCCACTTAGTTCCTACATAAGTACAGTTAACCTGTCACAGTTGTCTTCATATTATTCTAGTATCAGTATCACTTAATGATACTTAAGTATTAAAAGAGTTTGAGACCTTATGCACACAGCTGTGAGGCCTTTCTAAATTGGTCCATCAGAACTGCTACAACATGCAATCTCTACTAAAATAGATGCTGTCTTATTTAGTGTGAGGAGGAAGGAAAAGGAAAGTCTTTTTGTAGATAGCTAACAAGTTCAGCAAATCTGTACTGAGGAAACCTTGTGGTAATCAGCCCTTAAGACCATGGAACTCATATTTATGATCTGAACCCTTCGGCTTTTCTGAAAGATCTCATGAAACTGAATTCAGGACAGCTTTTCCTATATTTCCCAGAACTTGCTAATGTATTTGTACGCTGTGAAGGCTGGAGCCAGATCTGGGCCTTGCACTGCGATTCTAATACAAAAAATGCAAGCTTTATCTCAGCACACTTACAAATGAGAGCCAACATATGCCTAGCTGGAAGAAGGAAAAGTTTACAAACGAGTTAAACTGTTCTAGGTATACACTGATCCAGTACAATAGGTTCTGTAACACAACTTGCTTTAATAATTCTCACAATAATAGCAGGCTCAGCCCCACCGAATCCATGACCAAATTACTTTGTCTTTCTGTCTTTCAATGGGAACAGGAACAAAGGATTGGACAGGAAAGCTGTCTTACATTGCCTTTTAGACCTCTTGGCAACATGTGTGCTGTCTCGCTTTGAATGTCAGTTTTGATTCATTTGCCTTGAAAAGTAACAATTCCTAAACTAAATGTTTTTCCTAGCCCTTCAATTTGGGTTGTCTTTTCTGACTTGTAGTGATGTACAGAGATTGTTAACTCTTGATCAGCATGTAGAATGTAGCTTTGTATTCTCTCCAGGTTGTTTGTTTACAGATAATCTGTACTGTTGTTTTTTTTTTCCAATCAAATATGCAAAGGCAAGTTATTGGATGTTTAGGAGAAAAGGTCTTTAAATTTGGAGTTTGAGGCTTAAGAGGCTTAACAGGAGTCCAGTTCACTGAGCTCTCAACATTCAGAATCTTTTTACAGTAGCTTGAACTTAAAAATGTCTCAGGTGTTTCAGGCATAGTAATACTGAATTGACTATTAGCTAGTTAAATCTACTGGACTATTAACTGGAATACCCTTTTTAACTGGTGTTTTTTCAGATCCTGCAATAAATCCATTCAAGAGAAACTAGCTCAAGACTAGGTTGTATTTTTTAGTGTAGATTTTTTTTATACTTTTAATGAATTAGGTAACATGGAGGTCAGAGCATGAATACCAAACACATGCAAGAGTGCAGTGGTTGGATAGGATGTGATTTGACACTGCTGTGCAGCCAACATGAAATTGGCTGAGAATCCTTTTTTGTCAGTGGTCTGGAAACTAAATTCAAAGGAGTTAAGACAGGGCTGTCTTGCAGAGAAATGTGTTCACTGAATCCTGAATGCCACATATTCCACCGGTTGCAGAGAATACGAGGAAGGGTTTGTAAGTAACAGTGACTTGTCTACAGCTGTCACATAATCAGTAATAGTTCCAATGAGAACTTTGGTTTGATATAAAACAAAGCTATCTCTTAAGCTAAATTATTTATGAATATTTGTTCTTTCTACTTCCTGCTTTGGAAACATAAGATTATTTTTATATAGGAGGGAGATCTTTTTTTTTTTTTCCCCACTCATTTATACTTAGAAAAAAACTGTAGGTCCCTCATTTCTTTGGCTTGCAAGTTTATGTATAGTCTTTGGGAAGGATGGTAGTAAAGATGAATACTACCTTAGTAGCAGTGTTAACTCCAAATAGTGATTCAGCAATTCTCACTAAGCCATCACTAAGACTTCTACAATAATGTTTTCAGTTTTCAGTTCCTCCTGGTGGGGGACTGGGATTTTTTTCCAAATGCTGGTTAAGATTTGTCTTTGAAATATGACATTGGTTCTGCACCTTCTTCATTGTTATTGCTTAAATACTGAGGAAAAACTGTTTTGTATTTTGGGGTTTTAACATACAGTGACTGTCTTTTAGGAAGTGGTATTGGAGTAGAGCAGTGACTTTCAAAGGAAACATGTTAGTCCTATTTTTTTGTGTGACTGTACAACATAGATAAGTCAAATATGGCTGAATGCCACTAAACACTTTGCAATTTAAATGAGAATAACAGTCATTAAGTTTTACCAACTTATTCATGGGGCTCTTTTGAAATATGATGGAGAGTAACTTAACTGATGCAGAGAAATCTGCAGAGACAAAATTATGGACAGGAAATTGGAGCTGGTTTTCTGTGTTTTTTGAGACTGATTTGTTTCCAGGTAATATACATTGTTGCAATTCTAACTAACACTATTAACATGCTTTATGGAAATTTTTTTAATGCAAATGTTGAACCTGTTTTGATTCTCAAACCTGAGCATAGAACTGAGACTGTTCTGTCTTCTTGCATGGTACTGCCTTTGAGACTTGCATGAAAATGCTAACTACCTTCTCTCTCTTCTCCCTGATGTGCCCCAAGGCTGCCAGACAGATCAAAGATAGGTACAGTACAAAGCCTACACTTTTTGTCTCTTTGAATTAGTTTTGTCCTTGAAAATGCATTTATTTTTAAGGAACATAGTCAGCTTGAATAAAATTCATGGATTCTGCTTTCTTACGTGTTCCTCATGACGTCACGACTTATGAAAGAGAACTAAAACTTTTTTTCCTCTTCAGTGTTTCTTGCTGGTTCCAGACCTTTCATCCCATGATAAAAAGAGATGTTTTTAACACAGGGAAACATGTCTCTACTGCAAAACTTCTGTTTGTTTTAGTAGCTGGTGGGTGAGATTGAATAATATTTCAAGCTGACTCTGCTCCTTTAAATTGTGATTAAGTCTTGATTAATTACCTCTTAGAGACTTTTGCTAGCTAACTTCAAGTATTTCTGATGATATCATTGAACTGTTTTAAATTTGCTATTTCTACTGGATTTTCATTGTGCCGTGTCTTGAAACTACTGTTTAGAAATGGAATGTTTCTGTTTCAAAATAAATACTAAGGTTTTCTTAAGCTGAAAGTGCTGATTGTACTCTGAGAGTCTGACATCCTGGTTCAGAAAGTTTCCTATGTTGTGGGTAACGATTTGTAAGACCGCTCACAGGGTCTTACCTATGTATGTTACTCCTGCTGACCAAATTGGTTTGCTTTCAGCTTATGTATTTTCAAGGGAGAATCTGCTTGTCTAAATCGTCTTGATGTTAATGTAAAATGAATAATTGATTGAGAAATTTTCACTTTTCCAAGGGTAAAGAACTGAAGTAGTTAACAAATCAGATGGATGGTGGCAATGATAGGTATCTTAGCTCTTCAAAAGTTAATTAATACTTCACCATTAATACTTAGAAGGTATCCTCTTATCATTTCTGTTTTCTTGAAATGCTCTGCAGTCTTGCCTTTAAACCGATTGTGACAGGTTGTCTCTATAGTATTGGCACTTCAAGAGAAGTTTATAATGTCTGAAACTAAGTTAATGTTCTGTTATAGCTAATCAGAACGCTTCTTTTTCTTAAGAGGAGATTTAGTCTAACAGTCAGGTCAGGTAGTGGAATCTGGCTGTTACCTGCCCATACTGAATTTCAGGAAGTTAACTGTGCCTTGGGATATTGTCTGTTTTACTGTGCTCATTTCATTGTCATAATTGCCTTCTGTTTCCCCAAACTATAATCTTCTCATGCTTGTATGTTTAATATGCACCTCCCATATTTATTCTTCTTTCTTCACTGCCTAACATTTAAATGTTTTTTTTATCATTCTTTAATGTAACTGCAGTTAGCACACAATCTCTATTATATGCCAGTGAAGAACATAGTACTTCATGGGAAGTGATATGCATTAGGTGTTCTAAAGATGTATCAGACCTGTGAGTGTAGATTGGGTGACTATCTGCTAATGATGTCTATTTTGTTATTAAACTTTTTTTTACAGCAGGGACAGACCCTTGTGCCATCTCAAATCAGTGTCATCAGGCCATGCGGCAGAATTTGAATGACTTCTGTATTAAAGAACCAGAAAACAGACTTACTCTTTTATTTTGGTCTAGTCCAAGTAGTACTGAGGTGTCCTAAGAATATTCATAATAAGGTCTAAACTAAGATTCCAGAAGGGGAAATGGAGAAGTGCTTTGATATGTCTTAGACATCAAGACTATTTTGGAATCTGTGCTAAGCAGTTATGAGAAACTAGAACATTTTGTAGTAGTTTAAAACATTTTTTGGCTAACAGTTTGAAATTAAAAATACAAGTGATCTGATTGCTGTTTCTGAAACTGACTATAGGTCTTAAACAATGCAAAACATGTTTTGCTAATACTGCTTCCCTGACTTTAGAGTCACAATGGCTTCAGCATTTCGCATCTCTCTGAAACCAGAGGTCAGTGACAGTATGACTCACTTGATGGTGGACTTCACTCGCGAGAGGCATGCACTCCAGGCTGTTCGGTTTTTGCCAGGTAAAACTGTCTGCAGTGAGTTTAATTTGTTACTAATTCAGTAAATGACTATATTAAAAAAAGAAAATCTTCATGCATCCTAATGAGCAATGTTTAATTGGATGTTAAGCAGAGTATCTTGATGGTAAAAGTTTTCCAGTTTTTTGTTCATTTCTGCATAACATGGCACTTCTGAGAATGATATTTATGTTTTTTTCTGAAGTGGGAATACGTCTTCCAGGTCACATGGTTTTGTGGTTTGTTTTTTTTCTTGAGTTGTATGTTCTTCTGTACATTATGAAGCTACTTGAAGTTTCTGAAGGCTATACCTGGTAGCTTGATGCTTGGTGATGCACTGAAGTCCTAATAACCTGTAGTAAATTGTGCATGGAACTGCAAGCTATTAAGTTACTTATGTGAATATGATATGATACCACATCATATGATATGATATAAAATACATGGTAATGGTTATCTACTATGATAGTGGAACTTTTGAATCTTCTGTTGTGTTTTAAACTGGCCTGTACCTCAGCACCATAAAGCCATTTGCTATGCTTGCCTGCAACAGTATGGGATAGAGAATTGAAAAAAATGTAAAAGAGCAAGAAGTTGTGAAGTAAGAACAGTTTAAAATGAATGGGGTAGAAAACAAAGAAAACCCTACAAGAATTAATACAAAAACAAATGGTGCATGGTGTATTTCCTTGTCACCAGCTGGCTGATGCTGTGCCAGTACCCTAACAAAGACAACTCCTTCTAGCTTTTTTTGTTCACACTGACACAGAGTCATAGAATCACGAAGGTTGGAGAAGGCTTCCAAGATCATCTACTCCAAACATCTACGTACCACCAGTACTTCCCTACTAACCCATGTCTGTTAGTACCACATCTGAATGTCTCTTGAATGCCTTCAGGGACAGTGACTCAACCACCTCCCTGGGCAGCCTTTTCCAGTGCCTGACAATTCTTTGTGAGAGGAAATTTTTCCTGATATCCAACCTGAATGCCCTGGCACAACTTGCAGCCATTTCCTCTAGTTAATGCTAGTTACATGGGAGCAGAGGCCAAACTCCACAGATGGTGATGGAGAAACCTTAAAATGTGATGAACAACAGGAGCTGTTCTGAAGACTTCATCATATGGTGTGGAATGTTCCTCTGATCAGTTTAAGCCAGCTCTTCTGGCCGTGTCCCCTCCTACTATCTTGTGCAGCTTCCTCACTGTCAAAGCAGCATAAGAATGAAATTTTGTAGTATAAACACTGCTCAACTGATGTGTTATCAGTGTTATTCTCATCTTAAATCCAAGACACAAGCACCATTCTAGGTAGTATGAATAGCAGCCAGCATGAACATTGTCGCATCTGAGACAGAATGCTATCACAACTGTTCGGTGGTAAATTTAGATGATATATTCCAGTGTATGTTTCATATTTTACTCATTTCTTTCCTACTTTCTTTCCACTTTGCCCTTGACTCATACTAAGAATACATCAACAAGAATACTGCTGGCAGGGCTATATGTCACTATTCCAAATCCGTGAAGGACTTGGCAGCATCAGTTTACATTTTGCACATCTATATTTTATGCTGCAGATACAGTACATAGTAACAGGCATAATTATCAATATTTTTCATACTTATCTAGCACTGTCCAGTCAGAAATTCCCATTTGTATTCTTAGACTCTGTTACTCATTGCCTTGTATTCTACATATAAGGGAACAATCTAGATAATCTGATCATATTGTACATACTTGAAAAGGATGAAAGTGTTAAAATCTGACTCCAAACATTCATAATCTTAAATCTGGACAAAGATACAATTTAGTATGACCCTCCTTATATGCATGAATTTTTCTTTTTCTTTTTAAGTGCAAAAGAGTTGATATTGTTTGGGCTGTTCATTTGTA
Organism: Tetrao urogallus; assembly: GCF_951394365.1. Lineage (NCBI taxonomy): Eukaryota > Metazoa > Chordata > Aves > Galliformes > Phasianidae > Tetrao > Tetrao urogallus. The sequence goes on from NC_136816.1 coordinate 20,262,407, forward strand.
AGCTGGAAAGTTTTCTGGATATAGCTTTCTACTTTCTGTAGTGCTAAGCTATCAAGTAACTATCAAGTAACTCTGGCACTGAAACCTGATAGCTCAAATTTATAAGCAAAATTGACCTGGTGGTGTTTCCTGATGTGACCTGATGTGGGAAGTTGAAAACAATCTTGGTGTTGTGGTGAAGCAAGACTTAAACTTTTGCTTTTTCTTCTGAGCAGCTTAGCTGTTCTCAAGCATTTCAAACCTGTGCTTGGTTGAGTGTACTTCCCTTAACCAAAGGGAAAAGAGTACAGACCAGCAGTGCATCTTAATATTTGAACAAGTAAACATGGAAAGGTGTGATGTGCATAAAACAGACTAGACCTCCTTCTAGTGGGGATGCTCTATCTAGAAGCTGATTGTATGTAGGCAGTAAAATTCATCATTCACATCCCTGAATGTGACTTCAGTATAATTAAAGTGATTCTGCTTGTCATCAGTTGTTATTGGGAGGAATCACTGCTAAGAATCTCTTCAAGAAATAATAGATTCAATAGCGCAAAGACAACCTAAATATAATTAGAAACTGGGTTAATTGGTCATAACTGTGGAAAAAAATGCACAAGTCTTTGAGTAATATGAAAAGTGGTGTGGTATTTTTTTTTTTACAACATCTGTAGTTCTGCAAGTCCTGTGGATACATCAGCATTGTACTTCTCTCAAATGTTCCTGCTTGATATGTTGACTTCAGGCCTCTTTGAAGCTTTTGTGAATGCTGAAACAACAAAAATCTTTTGCAGATCCCATTTCCAAAAGCTTTGAGCAAGAAGTGATTCAAACACTTCAAAGTACTTTAAGTCACTTCAAACAAGTGACCTAAGTGCTTTTCAATTTCATGAAGACAGACTTTTGTTTATAAACAAAGCTACTGCATCTTCTTCAGTAGATCTTCAGAATTCTCTCCCCTTCTTTTAAGACAAAAGATAAAGAGGGAAGAACTAGATAACTGGGAGCTGGCTAGTGGGAACTATTTTACTGTTGTCTGTGGTGATGGAAGCAAAGTAAGTGATAATGTTTGAGGGATGCAATTGGTATTAATCAAAAGACTCAGAAAAATAAAGCTATAAAGCTTTTTAATGTTACCCAAAACATATGATCATAACTTTGGGCTCGGTTCCTCTCTGCTTTTACATATGCTTATTGCTTGCAGAATAGGATTAACCTAACTTATTAACAAAATCCAAATCTGTGTAAAATATGATGCAAATGTTAATTCTGATGTCAGCGTTTATTCATTTGTGCATATTAAATGAAAGTTACGCATAGTAACGCATTGTGCTTTGATGATGGAATTTATCCCCTAGAAGAAATGAGTGTTAGTGGGCTGTAGGTAGTTTCTGAATTCTAATAAGTACAAGGAGAACATACTATGTTGACTCTGTTCTCTCCTTTGAGCTGATTTGTGTATTTGTTTTCCTGCAGTTCCTAAAGCTCCAGTGATTGATTTGGCAGCATGTCTAGTCATTGATAACTGTATAACAGTATCATGGAGAATGCCTGAAGAAGACAACAAAGTTAATCACTTTGTACTGGAATATAGGAAAACCAACTTTGATGGGCTTGCTCGTGTAAAAGATGAACAGTCTTGGCAACTGATAGACTATATTAAAGCTACTGAATATATATTATCAGGTAAAGGCTGTTTATACTTAAGACCTAAGAATATTGATGTAACTTTTGCTTTGAAGCTTAGCAGGGTATCCATTTGTCTGTATGTAATGAAGTGTCTGTCATTTGTTTTATTGTGGTCTTGGGTGCTTTGAACAGTGACAGCTCTTTCTCATATTTGGAGTATGACGTTTTATAAAAATTCACCTTTTAAACTGAGTTCATGGTGATACATAAATTTGTTTTTTTTTTTTCTTCAAATTCAAATAAGTGAAAGACTGCATTATAAAATAGATCTTAGTCTTGTGAAGTAGTCAATGGTTAATCTCAGTTGCGTTTTCTGAACATCTACTTTTTTAGGTCTAAAGTTTGATACAAAATATATCAACATTAGAGTACGAGCTTGCAACAAAGCTGTGGCAGGGGAATACTCAGATCCTGTGACTCTGGAAACAAAAGGTAAAATATGGAAGACTATAACCTTGTCTTATATTGTAAGAAGCATTGAATGGTTGGAAGGGACCTTAAAATGCACCCAGTTCCAAATTCCTTGCAAAGATCAGGATTGCCCCTTATCAGAAGAGGCTGCCCAGGGCCCCATCCAGCCTGGCCTTGAGTGGCTACATGGATGAAGCACCCACAGCTTCTCTGGGCAGCTATGCCAAGGCCTCACCATCCTCTTAGTAAATAATTTATTTGTCAGCATCTAACTCAAATCTCTCCTCTTTTAGTTTAAAGTCATTCCCCCAGTTTGCCTGTGAAAAAGTCAGTCTCCCTCCTGTTTGTAAGCTCCCTTTAAGTAATGCAATGAGATCTTGCTGGAAACTTCTCCAGATTGAACAAGTCCACTTACTCAGCCTGTCTTAGCAGAAGGGGTGCTCCTGGCCTCTGATAGTCTTTATGGATATTTTAGTTTTGTAGCTCTAGATTCTAATCGTGGTAATTATTCAAAAAAACAAGCAGATCTAAATTGAGGTAATCTGAAACTGATGAATCCTTGACAATGTTTTCCAATAAACTAGAAGAATAATTCCCTGGCAGTGATGTTCTGTAACAAAATGCAATTCTTAGTTGTTCTGGTGGAAATAATGATTCTGATGCTCAAACTAGTGCAAGTTCTGTATTATAATGGACAAAATTGCTGATACAAACAATATATAGACAATTGTTCATAGACCATTAAAATATAAATTATGTTACTTGTAAGCACTAAATAAAAACAAAGTTATATGCAACTTGAATGAAGCAGTGTGCATACTTTTTTATAACCACTTCAATGCTTCTAAGCAACGGTTGTTGCAGGGTGTTCATATTTTTAATATTTAAATACTTTAGTTACTTACATTCCTTAATCCAATACCAGAAACAGAATTCTGGTTTTTAGACTATCTATGGTATTTTTCTACCTTAACACTGCATCTAATTTACTTTCTTCAGTAATCAGCCTACAGAAACTCAATTTCTGCATGCACATGCTTCTTGGTTTTTTTTTTTTAAGATGTGTGCTGTTGAGCACACATAAAATCATAAAATCTCGAGTATACTTCCAGCATCAGTCTATAATAGCTGATTGTATAGGACTCACAGAACAGTTTATTTATAACTATCTCTAGGGGATTCAGCATGCTGTATTCATTTCCTTTTCTTGGGATGGAGAAGTTGACTGCAGCAAATGCCAGGTCTCTTCTAGTTTCATGCATCCTCTGTTTTCATATCTGTAATGGACTTTGCATTTCAACTCTTATGTTTTATCCTACGTGATTGTAGTCCTTATTAATCGCAAATACCTCGTTGGAGAATCAGTGCTGTGGTGCATAAGAATGAGAATGGCTTTTTAAACCAATCGTAACTGTAAGAGTCTAAGTAGGCTGTAAGTAGCAGAAAGAGCCAGTTGAATTTAATTAGTAACACTGCAGCATTATGAAGATGAAAAAATATTTCGATGTAACTTATACGCTAAAGGTAGATTATTGTTCTTTAAGGTGCTTCTTCACTGTTTCACATTTTGTCTTGACTAGCATTTGTGTTTGATTTGGACAATACTTCATCTCATCTGAACTTAAAAGTTGAAGATTCCTATGTTGAATGGGAACCTACTGGAGGTAAAGGCCAAGAAAAAGTAAAAGGGAAAGAAAATAAAAGCAGGTAAGAACTCTGTAAATATATTTATTGTCTGAAATGCGTTATCTGGCAATTAAAAAGGGAGAGTGGGGAGAAATTAAATTGATGGTACAACAGTGGAACGTGAAAAGAATCTTCACTCAGAATTTTTTCTCTGCAAGGAATGTTCATTCTTTGTTTCTCCTCTCCTGTAACAGATGTAGAGGCTATTTCTGGAATCAGTCATAAATGTATAAAATATTAAGTTGAATGCAAGTCTTGGCAAAATAAATTTGCCAAGGCATCAATCGAAGTTCTAAAATAAGATGAAGTAAATGTTGGGAGGTAACTGGTATTCAGCTCTAAAATTGTGTCCAGTAATTTTGCAGATCAATACTTGTAAACAGACAGGTTTTCTGCTATAAAAATAATGAAGGAAATATCTGGCTGCTGTGTCCTTTTGGGAAGCTGAAGTTAAGAATGAAATTGGTACTATAAATGTTGTTTGAATTTATCTTAACTCTTACTGGTGAGGAAAAGGTACCAATAAAACAAACCAGATAGTGGAAGATAATAGAACATACCTTTTCTTAAAATGTTTTGGCCTCCTGGAGGTTGGCTTGTTGTTACATGCACAGATGTGGTTGGCCAAATCTGCCATAAGGGCATGTTGCAGACTTGTCCACCAGGACTCCTACCTGTTTTTCTGCAGAATTGCTCTTCATTCAGCAGTCCCCCAATCTTTCCTATTGTGTGGGATTCTTCCACCTGGAAAACCACATCCCCAGCAGTGAGCATGGTGGTCAAGTGATACTCTCCATAGCTTTTAGCCCACTTTGCAGTCCATATCCTATATCCCACCATTGAATATATGAAAAGTGAGAGTAGGTTAGTAGTCTTGCTAAAATAAAGGTGTGAATGGTGTCCATCAGTTTTCTGTTGCCCATAGAGCTGGTTAAATTTTCCTCAAATTTTTCAACTGGAACTTCAAAGCATAGTTAACACTGCTTGAAATAATACATGAACCAATATGTTCCCTATAGGCATATACTGCCAGAAGTATGATAATAGTTCTATTTTAAAAATGTGGACAATTTATTATAATAATGGAACAGTTGTTTAATGAATACTTCTGTCTGACAGTGGCCAGAATACTGTGCTGAAGAGCAGTAAAAGGTGATAATATACCTCATTCCTAGGATCTAACATCTAGTTTTGTTGTGAATCTTTGCTAAATCCCTTTGCTTGATGTAGTGAGCAATCTAATAGCCTTTATCAGAAACAGCTTATGTGTGCTTCATAAAATTCTTAAGAATTTGACTGTGTATTTACGGATTGTGTATGTTTTCTAGTGACTGGAAAATAGTCCTATAAGAGTACCTCCTGGTGTGCAGGATGTGTGATTTGCAGTAGAATTGTGCCTTCTAGAGTTTATACAAAGACCCCTGTTATTTACAGATAGATATTTCATCTATACGTAACCTGTATATATCCATAATATATATTTTCAAGCTTCTGCCGCTTGGTGGCTTAATGGTGATTCTTCCAACTGCACTTACTGATCATTTCTGAGAATTTTAAAGTAACTTGATATTTTTAGTTCTTATTTTTGAATCCAGCTATTTTTTCTTCTGAACTTGTATAATACTTATTTTGCATCAGGAAAAACATGTTTTCATGTCTTCCAAGATCACAGAGATTAACCTGATGTTATGTGTAAAAAAAAAAAAAAATAAAAATAAAATAAAATAAATAAAAAAAAAATTAATGGCAGTTCTACCTACTGAATAAACTTTTTAAATGAGAAAGCATCATTTTTGTTATGAAAAGGCTGTCAAAATATTCCGTTATTCCTTGTATAACTGTGTTTTCAGTTAGAACTTCTGTTATGATTGTCTATTAGAACTCCTATTTGAGAAATTACTTTTTTTGCTCTCTTGCACTTTTTCACTGGTTTAGTAGTTGTGGGATCAAAGCAAATGCCCACGTCTTAATTTCTCATAGATATTACTCTTCTGTGCTATCCATCAGGAGGATATGTTTTTGTTTGACATGAGCAGTACTGAAAAATTTGTGTAGGTAAAACAAGCTCTGCCTATAGTTCTGCAACAGGAAACTATCAATTTCTGCTGAACTAGGTCTTAAGCCTGCTTCAGGGATTGACTTCTTGCTCTATGAACTTTGGAAGTCTCGTCTCTTGTTTTTGTAGCTATCAGTGAAGGGCTTCCCTAGTTCTTGCTTTCAATTTGGTAGGATATGGTCATGTTCAACTATGTCTCAAGCTCACCTTTTCTTGCAGGAGATTTAGGATCTTTGATTCATACAGGAGGTTTTTCTTCCCTGTCTAAAAGTACCAGTGCAAAATTAGTCTGTATTAGAGGGTATAAAATTTGAAGCTAACTCCATGGTTGGTGAAAAGGCTGTGGTAATAATTGTTTCACATGGCAAACAGACATCTTCTAAGGGTTGGAAGGACATGATGGCCATAAGGTTCTTAATGCTCTGTAACACATCTGTAAGACTGTATTAATGTCTTGGACCAGACTGGAAGGGGTTTTGTGCAATCTGATCTAGAGAAAGGCATCCTCGCTTATGATGGAGTTGGAAATAGGTGGTCTTTAGGTCCCTTCAAACTTAAGCCATTCTGTAACTTCTGATATCTATCCTTAGTCTTCTCCAAAAGAGAATGAATGTTGCTCAAAGTCATATTTTTTCACCAAAGAAAACAAAAACTAAGGCTAACTGCTGTACTACGGATAACAATCATAGTCATAAGACTATGATTTTGTTATAGAAGAGTGGAAGAAATACATTGGTTACTCTATTAGCTAATAAAATCTGTGCTGCGTTAGAAAGAGGTCACCAAACTGGCTTACTGCTATAAAATTTCCTGCCTTTCCATTTCTGAAGGGAGAGGTAAGCACTTAAAAACAACTTTCAATATTTTTTTAAAACTTTCATGCTTAATACTGAATGCCATTGTCTGAACTGGTAAAGGCTGTTAGTCTTAGTTGAGAATGCCTGTGCAGGTGGCCATTTAAAGAAAATCTGAAAGAAATTATGCTGAAGACTTTTTAATGCATTCCTGACTTTCTCAAAATTCTAGCAAAGTACCTGCTTTTCTTGGAGTCATTCTCTAAGTGGCCACACTTGCTTTCTGCCTAACTCAGTTATACCTAATCTTACAGAGAAATTGCAGTGGCTTGTGTTGGATATGCAAATGAATGGTCTATCTAAAGCAGGATGGATTCTGCAGTGTTTTCCCTGAAATTATGCTTTAATTCTTGGTTTTGCTTTGTTTTGTTTTGTTTTTATGCAACTGCTTGTTTCTTTTTTTCTTTGGTAAGTAAACGACAAGTTTTCACATTAATAACATTGAAAAGCTTTTGATGTGGTTTGGATTACTGCATGCTACTCACCTGGTTCATGTAGTTCTTGCAAGCAAGTTAGAAGGTTGGCTAGTTTCTGATCAGTATTACTAATTTATATGCTAGGTTGTGATGCTAAAAATAATCATCAGTTTGAGAGCAGTGATTTCTTGAAGGCTTCCTTGACTAGATCAAAATAAGTGAAGATAAACAAGATATTCTTACATGTTTTTATATGATAGTTTAATGCCAATCAGCTTTTCAATGCCACCTGATTTTATTTTAACTGTGATACTAGGCAAAAGGGGAATTTTCCTACCCCTAATGAAATGGTGTTTGAGAACAATTCCAGAAAGTAGAAAATAGTGTAGAATGAGTCAGAACAGTAACAAGCTCAATTTCACTGTACTTGTCCTAGATATTTGAGCAAGAGTTAGCATTACCAAACTGTAGCTGAACTTGAAAGTTAAAGGGAAAACATCCTTTTTTGTACATAAGCTCATGCACACTAGACTCTGGGGGTTGTGGATTTGGAAATCTCCCTGAAATGTGTCAGAAGTAACATGCTTTCTGTATTGTTCAAGTTTTGTCAGTGAAGTTAAAGCTGTAAGCTACATAGCTGCTTCTGAGAAGTTAAACGTTTTTGCTGCTAATTACTTTTAAAATAAGACCCAACATGATTGTCTGATTACCAAGGTTTAATGTTCACTGTAGTTCACTAATAGCTTTCATTTTGTTTAACGATTAAATTTTTAGGAATTATGTTTTTGAAAGGATAACAAAGGTAAAAGAAAATGTTTGGAAACATTAGGAAACCTCATGGGTTAAAAATTATTCTCTAAAACAACTGGTTGCTCACTAATATGTTCTCCAGTACACAGTTTTCTGCATTTATTTTGTTATTAATTCCTAAGGGAGATTTTCTGATCATACTTGATCAAAAGCAAAGCCTTTCTTGATTAGGATTAGACTCTTAAATTTTATAAAGATTCTTATGGTGTTGCTGCGTGCTCCTCAGCACAGTGTGTTACGGCACAGCTTAATTTTGTGTGTGCTTTGAAAGACTTAGTAAATAAACAAAATTCCCCCTTGTTCTATATATATTTTTGATATTTAATTTTTTGAGGAGAGTTGTGCTACATTAAACTCCGGAAGCCTTGCTTAATCTCTTTTAATTCTGCTTAGATTTGATATTCCTGGGTTTTGTATCATCTTTAGTGTGTGTTTTTTGAAATGACAGTTATTGTTTTATTCCTTTTGTGGCTCTTCATTGGGTTACACTCTTTCTTGGGATTTCTTTCACAATTTATCCAAGCAATATGTATACTGAAAAACCTGTCTTTAAGATAAGACTGGTTATTTTCTCCGTTCACTGATACCAAAATTTAGGTATCTCTGCGTCAAGTATCAGTAGTGCATTCATACTCAACTGTTGTAGCTGATTTATGTGGTTTATTAGAAGTCTTATGCAAAAAATAAGCAGTCCAAAGTTCTGAGTATTCCAGGCAAAATACTGGTGTATGTAGAAGTCTATGTGCCACACATCTACTTTTTTCCATTTGTTTCCTTTCTCTAAACTTGTTACATCTTGATTTTTTTTTTTTCTTGTCATGTTTTCCATCTCAGCTTTTGTGCATGTGTACTAGCTGACTATTAGATTTGTGTTGCTAGTGGCTGAATGTGACTCTGCCATTTCAGTAGCTTGTGTATGTTTTTTGTAACATAATTGGCTCTTGCCTTGGAAGACTTGTTTTGATGTGTATTGCTGTAGTAGTGTGCAAATCTTGAACGGTTCTTTTCTTAGAAGTGGTGCATCTCCAAAGAAGACATCTATTGGTGGAAAGGCCATGGTGAAGGGCAGCAGAGATCGTTTTGCTGGTGAATCGTACACCGTGTTAGGTAAAGTGAACTTTTTTTTAACGACTTTGGAGTCAGTTTAGATAAGAATCTGAGGATAAATCTGAGTTCATTCAAAGCTGTGTACTTGATGCTGCCCCACACAGGGGTAGTCTTGCCTGGTTAGCACCAGAATTTTGAGCTATACCGAGTGACCTCAGGTCTTTTGAAGTCCTCTGTTGCAAAACTCTTAGTGACTGGCATTCACAGCTTTTCAACATCAGTTAATGTTAAATGTATCTTGTCTCAGTGGATGTAAGTCTCCTTTTTCTGCTTTATATTTCTTATCTACTTATACATTTTTTATTTTTTTTTTTTGTTATTAGTAGTTCAGATTTTTCTGTTTCAAAGTTTTTGCTGTAAAGAAGCTAAAATAGGGGAAACCTAACTGATGCCTGTAAGGAAGTAAAAATAAGATACAAATATAGCAACTAAATGTTTGTTGTTTTTTTTTTTTTTTTTATATAGGAAACAATGCTATTGAAAGTGGGCAGCACTACTGGGAAGTGAGAGCACAGAAGGACTGCAAATCCTACAGTGTGGGTGTGGCATATAAAACTCTGGGGAAGTACGATCAGCTGGGAAAGACTAACGTAAGCTGGTGCGTCCATGTCAACAACTGGATGCAAAACACATTTGCAGCAAAACATAATAATAAGACCAAGACACTGGATATACCTGCTCCAGACAGATTAGGAGTATACTGCAACTTTGATGGAGGTAAGCTACAATTCTATTAAATTGAGCTAAAAAGCTTATTTGAATAATGGTGTCTAGCTGAAGCAATGCAAGGCAAAGTTGTACATTCCTGATGCTTCTGATTGACAGTCTCTTACAAAAAGAGACAGAGCTGTCTGTGCAATAATGCTTATAATGTCAAATGGCCTGAGTTCATCTGTGAAGACACAGCCGCTGAGAAATCGTCAGTCGTAGAATAAACTAATTCTGTTCCAGGAAAATTATTCCTGGAATAATTAGGTGTTTTCCTGGAAAAGTACCAAACTTGCAGAAAGTTAGACAGCAGCAGCATTAAGCATGTTTTTCAGCTTGCTTTTTGCCTCTTTCAGGTCAGCTCACGTTTTACAATGCAATCTCAAAGGTGCCACTACATACCTTCAGAATGAAATTTACACAGCCGTTGTTACCAGCCTTCATGGTCAGTATCCAAAACTTTGACCCATTTCTAATACTGAATATTCACTTTGCTGAAGACTAACAGTTGTGTTTTAAGGGTGGAAATGTGGATTACTGCTTATGATGAGTACTTAAATGTTTGTTCCCTTTTTTATTTCACACAGTGCTTACACTATACCCTGACACTTCACTGGGGCAAACTCTTGATTACAGATGTCTCAACTATAAGGCACTTCATCTTTATAAAAGTCCTTGTAAATTCATTGTGTTCTGTTACCTGATGATCCTGCTACAATAATTGATCCAAAGTGATGCAGATGAAAGCCCAGTATGCTAAAAGCTGCCAGAGCAGATATCATGAGATAAGGCTAGATTAAATGCATCCCTCTGAAATAAACATTTGAAAGATAGAGTGTTTTAAAAGCAATGAGATTTTCTTGCTGGTCATTGCTCTGGTCTGCATGCCTTTTTTCTGCCTATAAGCTAATCAATGAAAACTTGCTTTAACTGTGAAAATTCAAATCTGCAAAAATGCAAGAGAAGAGAATAAGTTACTGCATACTTGTTTTTCCTTTAAGGGCTTTGAACAAATGGAGTTGGAGGCCTCAGCTGCATTATAAGCTGCCTACCAAGCACATCATATGTGGGGAGCAGGATATAGGCCTGGGAGGACTTAGGCATCTGAGGAGGCTGTCGCTTTAGTTCATAGTAACAACTCAGGTGTCTGGACACTGACCTTCTACCTCTTGTAATCCAGCCCACAGAAAACATGGCACTGTAGTTCTATTGTGTAATTAGGCTGATTAATGAAGATTTCCCAGGCAACTTTACTTCTCATCATACTTTACTGTCAGACATACCACTGCAAGTTGATTATGCGTTGCTACAGCTAACTCATAAATCAGTTCTGAAGACGTGCAAGGGGACACTTGCTTGTACAACTCAGCCTATTTGTTTTCATCTCACACAGAGTTTAACAGAGTTTAAGTTACTGGCTGCAGTCTCTATTGCAGTATTGATGTTAACTTGAATATAGTTAAAGTAAAAAAGGCAAACTGCTTAATTACAGCTGTTGTACTGAGATTTATTTGTGCAATTAGACACACGTTCTTTAATATCATTCAGTTGGAGAATAGATGTCCCTTACAATGGCAGCCCTGAATCTCCTCAAAACTGTTTTTCACATTGACCTTTGTCAGCGTTTGCATTCACATTGTTCCAGTGTGACATGACAGAACTATGTACTGCTTTCAGACACTGGACAACTCTTGTGTATTGGTTGTAACTGTCATTAAGTTAGGATATTGCTGTTAGGATATCAGTCTTAAATATAGAATTTTTTGTTGTTGTTGTTATAAACTTATTTGGAAAGTACAGAATGTGAAGCATCTCAGATTTTATGGTGTAATGCTAGGGCCCTGGGCAACCTAATCTAGTGGGTGGCAACCCTGGCAATGGAAGGGGGTTGGAAATAAATGAGCTTTAAGGTCCTTTCCAACCCAAGCTTTTTGATGATTATTCAGAATTGGCTTCTGATTTAAAATGTTTCTGTATGTGATGACTAAAGAGAAAGAGAAAACAAATGCAGCTGTAGGTTAAGTTTTGTGTCAGTTCCACTATGGGAAGGGAGAGCAAAGTATAACTGCTTCATAATGTTAAGATTTTTTGTGAATATTTTTTTTTCCTTTCTCTTTCAGATCTGGTGTGGTGGTCTTGCAGTAAGTACTGGTTTGCAGGTGCCAAGTGTTTTCACTGCACTCCAGGAAAATGAAAATGGATTAAGCAGATCAACTAGTAATCTAAATAATATTGCTCAGTAATGTCTGTTGAACACTTGTACTGTTGAATGTTTTTTTCAGTGTGGCTGCTATGCGATAAAACTTGAGAATTGGTTTGAAAAATGGGTGGGAAAATCAAGAGCTGTAGCTATGTACTTTTCTATTACTGTACTTAAGCATTTTGTTATGGACTTGAATATTAATTTTGTTACAAATATTTTTCTATGAAGAATATAACAGTTTTTTTTTTTTTTAGCTCTCCTATCAAGAATTATTTGACTACAGATTAATACTACTGGTCTTCCCATACAAACATGAGATAACAAGCAGGCATCTCAAAAGAATATCTATTCATGTAAGAGATTATGGGGTAGATATAAAGAAATAGAGCAATCTGTGCTTTTTTTCTGATTTAAAAAAAAAAAATCAAAAACTAACACCTAATTTACTTTTGGATTGGTAGTCATATATTTTCTCCTACAAATCCCATAAAATATTTTTTTAATCTCAATTCTTACCTGGAAGTTTAGTAGTAGTGAAATGATTTATTAGTGGGAGAGCTTAAAAAAAACAAAAAAAAAAAAAAACAAAAAACAAAAAAACAACAAAAACCCCAAACAGACCAAAAAACAGCAGCAACAAAAAAGGCATGTTATATTCTTTGTGGAAAGAGTTAACATTTCAGTGAGAATTATTTGTAAATCATTGACTGTTTAAAAAAAAATCTGCTTGCTTCCCTCTAATCAAGTCCAAGAGCTTAGAAATAATTTTTTCAGCTACATATTAGAACTGCTTTGAAAGTAATGCCTCCTAGTTTATTATTTTGGCTCACAGTGTCAGAGGAGGTGGTATGGAAGTAGAAGTTAAGCCTGGGAAGGAATAACCACATGCATCAGTATAGATTTGGGACTGGCCTGCTAGAAAGGAGAAAGAAGCTCTGCAGAGAACGCTCCAGGTGTCCTGGTGGACAACAGGTTTGCCATGAAATAGCGGTGTGCTTTTGTGGCCAAGAAGGCTGCAATAAAAAGAATGTGGTCATCAACTCAAGAGAGGTTCCAGCACTGGAACAAGCTGCCCAGAGAGGTTGTGGAGCCTCCCCTGGAGATTTTCAAAACCTACCTGGATGCTTTCCTGTGCAACCTGCTGTAGTGAACCTGCCTTTTCAGCAAGTTGGAATCAATGGTCTGCAGAAGGTCCCTTCCAACCCCTGTTGTTCTGTGATTGTGAAATAATCCTTAAATGAACAGCATCTGAAGCTATCACATAGACAGTTGTTACTATCCAAATCTCAAGTATTTCTTCCTTATTTCTTTAGTTGTTTTTTTTTTTTTTTTAGTTGCAGTGAACATCTGAGTAGAGCTCAACTGCAAAGATGTCATTGTCATGTGAGATTTGCATGCCTGGGCCCTGATGGTGTTTAGAGAGAAGGATTATGATGTTTGCTTCTTATTTTGGGACTTATTCTTTAGGCTGTGGTTAATAGACTCTTAAATAGCCAAGTGCCTGTTCCTACTACCTGGTCATCTGCTTGGTTTTGGATGTCCAGCTACAGTTTCTGTTTAAATTTACCCTACTATAAACATTAATTTTTCTTTCTGGAGCAGAAAGTGTGTAATGAGAAGCAACCATGAGTAATCTAACTCTGTAATGAGAGTGTAATAAGAGAGGTCACAAGGTGTTCCCCAGGGCTCAGTACTGGGACTGCTTCTATTTAACGTCTTTATTAATGATCTTGATGAAGGGATTGAGTGCATCCTCAGTAAGTTTGCAGACGACACCAAGCTGGGAGGGAGTGTTGATCTATTTGAGGGGAGAAAGGCTCTACAGGGGGACATGGATAGACTGGATTGATGGGCTGAGTTTAACTGTATGAGTTTCAATGGGGCCAAGTGTCAGGTCCTGCATTTTGGTCACAGCAACCCCAGGCAACCCTACAGGCTTCAGGAGGAGTGGCTGGAAAGAGGCCTGGTGGAAAGGGACCTTGGTGTACTGATGGACAGACAGTCGGTTGAGTATGAGCCAGCACTGTGCCCAGGTGGCCAAGAAGGCCAATGGCATCCTGGGTTATATTAGGATGGTGTGGTGAGCAGGACTAGGGATGTCATCCTGCACCTGTATTCATCATTGGTGAGGCCTCACCTCGAGTACTGTGTTGAGTTTTGGGCATCTCAGTACAGAAAGGACATTGAGGTGCTGGAGCAGGTCCAAAGTTGTTGTTGTATGAAAAAATGGCAGCAGACAGGCAGCCTGACAGAATGGTGTCTGGCTTGGAAGTGGGAGTGAAGCAAAGGTGTGTCATTGAATTCCTCCATGTGGAAATAGTGGCACGCACTGACATTCATCGACACTTGCTGAATGTGTATGGAGATCAAACAGTGGATGTGAGTAAAGATGAAGCAATGAGTGGTGTGTTTCAATAGTGGCCATAGAGGGTCACTTCTGCTGGAGCAGATTTTTACAGGCCTGCTTGCTGCACTCTTGCTCCCAGCTAGAAAAAAAATGCATAGCTAATGGTGGTGATTGTATTGAAAAAGTGTTTTGTAGCTGAGAACGAGCTCTATCAAATAGTATTATCTTTGTATCTATTGTAGTTTCCATGGAAATAAGAGGCGTTGCTTTCAGAGCAACCTATGTAATTTTTTTCTTTAACGCTTAGTTTGAAGGCAGCATGAAGTGTTTCATACTGTGATTCTTTTGACTTGCAAGTTTTAGTCTAACCAATGTCCTAAATTAACTTAACGTGTGACTTTGTACTCTTGAAAGATAAATTTGTTACAATAGTTTGCACAGATTTCAGATCTTTGCTGCTAACAGCTAGTTCCATTGTTGGTGTTGTGTTTGTTTTGTTTTGTTTCCAGTAAATGGGGATATGAAGAATTGCCTTAAGCACTTTAGATTTTTTTAGACTTTTTTTTTTTGAGCTAGTGTCTGTTTTGACTTGAGTACCAATATATTAGTGATACAGTTGATACACTGTTTGTACAAAGTATATTAATGATATTTGTTAAGAACTTGCTCTGAGGGTAAAGAGAGATGCATGCAGCCTTTGGAGCTGCTTTTCCCAGAGGAAGCTTCAGGGATAGGAGGGATGGTTCTTTGGCGGGGATTATCTTCTGTCCGATGCAGTAATACAGCTGGTGACTTCAATACTGAGCCTCCCTGCTCTGGAGACAGACTGTTTGGTTGGCAAGTCAGGGGAGATCTTCTAAATGACCAAAATGAGATTTTACTACTACTTACTTGAGCAGTTACTGGTAATATTTCAGCGTTAAAATATCTTCAGCACAACCTGTAAGGAACTGGAGGTTTCCCTCGAATGAATATAGCAGAAGGTTATATTCATTTCTGTGAGGTGCACGAATTTAGGAACGCGGATTGCAGAAAGGATGATGTAAAAGCATCCAGCTGAGAGGTGTTCCTTTAAGTACCAAATTGAGAAGGCAGAAGGGGACTTGTCTTTCTTCCCTCATTGCTTTTTCTCCTCAAAGAACGGCACGAAGCTATGGCACAAACCTCCTTCGCTGCTTCTCGTATTCAGACAGAGGCAGACGTTCTCCCCAGTTCACTCCTACGGGCCGGGCCGCTCTGCCGGATCTCATCTCATCTGCCATCACGCTTCGGCCCGTCCCTCGGCAGCCCCCTGCCCGCAGACCCGTCGCCGCCCGCTGGAGGCAGGGCGCCTTCCGCTGTCTCTGACGCGTGTGTTGCCAGCGTTTTGTATTACTGAATAAAGCTGAGAGCTGATGCGTACACCTCAACCTGTAGCACGCTGCCTTCATTGCCGCGCCGGCGTCCCGGGGATGGGGGCGTGGCGGGGAGAGAACGGGGGGAGGAAGGGCGGGCGGGGGCTGCGTTGCGCCTCAGCGCCAGGGCGGGCGCGCATGCGCGCAGCGGGCGGCGCGGAGCGGGTGGTGGAGGCGCAGGTAAGGGCGGCCCTTCCGTGCCGCGTGGGGCCCGGCGCGGGGGCTGGGAGCTCTGCGCTGCGATGTCCGCCTGAGCGCAGCTGCCGCGGCCCGAGTGGCGCCTCAGGGCCGTGCGACACCTCCCCCCCGCGTTTCCCCGCAGGCCGACGGCGGGGCGTTGCGCAGTGGGGAAGATGAGAGGCGCGGAGCTGCTGTGGGGCGGCGTTGTCGTGCAGCCCCGGGACTGATGCAGAAGGTCAACAAGAACGCGGTGCTGGCTGTGCTGAGCCTGACCAGCCTGGTGTTCCTCCTCTTCCAGCTCTACTACTACAAGTTCTACCTGTCGCAGAAGGTAAAACCAGGCGCCCGCCTTTGGCCGCTTTCCCGCAGTCTGTGATGGTGAACGAGGCCGTGGTGATGCGTTCCTCATGGTCTGTGAAGGCTGAAAGCTGAGCCGCTAGCTGCCGTGACTTCACGGCGTCAATAAGCGCCAGCAACGCGAAGTTGCTTTGCGTCTGGGAAGAGAGAGCTCTGTCCTGCTGCTTTGCCCCCGTGGTGCTTGCCTAACGTGCCGCTGTTTGTCACCCTGCTGTTGACCTCAGTGCACAAACCCGAGACCTGATCCTGTCCACACAGCTCGTGTCAGCCTATCTAAATAATAAATACAGCAGTAGGCTTCGGTTTCTAGTAGGCTTCTAGTGCTGTAGGTGGGTAACGGTAGGCATAATCATAAAGGGCTAACTGGATAAATGCCCCTGAAAATATTGTTAAGAGGTCATAAGCAGGTATTCAGCTGAAACTTTTTTTTTTTTTTTTTAATAGAATGGAGCGGTTTTTTCAAAAGCCAGAGGAGGCCAGTCCGGCCAAGACAACACTAGATGGGTACGTACGTCACTGACTGCATGGTTCCATTGCGTTTCTCAGAGAACTTACACAGAATTGCACGTGCAAAGCCTAGAGCTCTTGCCTCTTCACTGGGGGTGTGTTAGTGTTAAGAACTGAAAGATGCTTCTTTCACTGAGTGTGGGTGGTTACATGTTTCAAAACTGTTCGCTGTGGAGTTGAGACAGAGTTGCAGCCTAACAGCTATTCCGTGTGCAGTCCTTTGCTGCGTTACACTCTTAGGATCAAGTCTCCTGACTGAAGTTTTGATCTAGGCTTTCATGTGCTTTCAGACAAAGTATTGAGAAGATTGGCCTTTTGGTCTGTAGCTTGTTTGATAGTATCATGATAGAAGAGTCAGCAGGTCACAGGGTAGTACTTCTTTCTTGCTGCATGCACTTAGCCAGCTGCTAAGTGGTCCTTGTTACGTGGTTATGATGGATCATAAAGCTCTTCACAAGCAGGAAAATTATGCATTTCAGCATTTGCTACTTGCTGCATTCCAGCATTCAGGACAAATGTTAAGAGTGCCCTTACATACTCAAAATTGCATGCTTTAGTTTATGTTTTACTGAAGATGTGCTGGATTCGTTGCAGCTAGAACATCACACTGGTCCTGGGAAAGGAAAAGTCAGTTGAATACAAATTTGTATGTGGTGTACCTAAGTACAGATACTCAGGTACTTGTAGTTAGTATTTATTTAGAGAAGTCTTTCACTGACAGATCTCCTCCTGCAAGAACAGCAAAGGTGATTAAGGAGAAGCTGTGCTGGGAGCTGATTGCCCTTTGCTTTGGATGCAGTATGATGATAATAATGCTGCTAGTTAGCAAAATAGCCATTTAAGTGCCTTGTTTCTGCTGAGCAGAACGAATGGTGTTTGTATTAAGAACAGTACTTGGAAAAAATCCAAACCAGCTGTTCTGTGGACTGCTTGCTGGCACAAAGGCTCTTGCAGTTCTTGGAGTTGGCATCCTCTTTGGAACCACTAATGTGGCGTTAGGTGATAAAGTCACAGTGGAGCTTCCATCCTGCCATTCTGTAGGCAGAATTCTCTTTAGCTCTAACTTGATCTAACAGGGTTATCTGTAATTGAGCAGAATGGTCCATGGTCCCATTTTGTTTACTTTAGAGCTCCTTCCTTTTGAGTCCCTGCGTGATGAGTCCAAACTACTCTATGTGAATGAGTGTCTGCTTGATAATATGATCATTTCTTCCTGCTGATTTAAGTTCCAAGTAGAAACACCTGTTTTCCTGGAAAAGTAACAAGAAAAAAAGTAGACATCTTTATACAGGTTAGTTTCCTGTTCATCAGTCTGATCTGCTTGTTGTAATTACAGAAATAAGGCTAGCATATTGCTTACCTTTTGGCTGAGCATAGTGGAAATCACTAAAGGTGTGGGCTTGCCTCTGCTTGTAAAGCACATGCAGTGTGCTGCTCTCCCAATTATATCTGTTGATCCATGTTCTGCCTTCACTCGTGTTTTTTCATCTCTCTGAAGTCAGAATCCTGTACCAGTATTGGAAGTTGGAAAATGAAATCTGTTTGGATGGATTCAGCAATTTCATTGTAAGAGTATGAGAGCTTGAGTTGGAAGGCCAGGGTCATTTTGGTGGACTAGTAGCTTGGACAGCAGGCCTTTTTGTTTTTCCTTTTTGTGCCTCATCTAGAAACCTTGAGATATAGCAGACATAAAGCCTAGCAGTGCTGTTATAAACATTTTTTTTTCCTTATTTGAACTGTGTTTTCCATCATGAAATTTAATTCTTGCAGTTAAACATCTCAGCTACAATTTTAATAGCAGTTGCAGTTGTTATTGGTGTAAATTGTCCCTGTGCTATGGACATTTAAATGCACTTGATCAGAGTTCTCCTCTGAGTCAAGTCAGTAAGTCCTCTCCCCACGCACAGGGCCTTCTTGGTACATATTTTATTCTTTAGGCAGTGTGGCCACAGCTGAATGCCCTGTGTTCTTCCTGCCTCCTTGCCAAATCACGCTTTGTGCACCAAAGGTGCATCAAGGATAGTTAGTGTTACTGATAGACAGTGGGCAGCGTTCTTTCTTATTAGTGGTGTAAATGACAGCAGGTGCTCAACACTGTTCTAAAATTTATCTTCTATTTCCACAATTCCTAGTAGTGTTAAAGTAAATCATAGCTGACTTTGTCTCTCAGGAAAAATCATGGAAGAAAGAACTTCATTTCCTTAGGATGTTTTGTGATTAGAGTAAGTTCATTCTCTCCACTTACTGGCAGACTAAGCTAAGACTGTCACAGTGATTGATTTGTAATTGTGTACAGATTTAACTTTCAGGATTCATACAAGTCTTGATTTTTTATTTTATTTTTTATTACTTGTTACTTGCTAAAGCCCTTCCTGTTTTTGGTTTAGAGTGACTGCATCATGCAGTCTGTGTTTGCATGAAACATTACTGTTTGAGAGCATTCCATGAAGGATTAGTGCTATACTTATGAGCTGAAAATGTGATTGTCTGGGTCTTTTTAATGATTCTGTAAGGACTGTAAAGTTTCCTTCTTTCTCTCATTTGCCATTCTTTGTTATGGTTGCTGGGTGGTTGCCTTTTTTTTCCAACAGGCTTAGCCTCCTTCTTTCCAGCAGAGGTCTCTGTTGAACCTAAGGTGTTAAGCATAAACTCAGTTGAAAATGGTGAGATAGGAGAGATCTGTTCTGTGTGGAAAATCTGCCACAACCTATTTGTTGCAATAAAGGCCAGGCAACCTGTGTGTACTTGCTTTTAACTATTAACCGTATGATCATTCTGTTAGATCCACAGAAGCGGATGCAAGTTCAGCACTTTCTGCAGAGTTGAGCCAACTAGATCTGGTTGCTTCAGCCTTTTGCCAGCTAAGCTTTCAATAGCTCTAAGAATAGAAATACTGCAACCTTTCTGGGCATCTGATCATATACTGGGAAAAAATTCTGCTAACATCTGATTGCATTTTCCTGTTTTCTAACCACGTGCCTGTCAACCTGCAGGAGTACACCTCTGAGAAAAACTTGGCTTCATCCTCTCTGTACCTCCTAGTTATGCTGGTATTAAAGGCAGAACTAGATCTCCAGGTTGTGTTTTCCTAATTCCGGTCTTTGGCACTCTGTAGACTGCCCTTGTTTTAACCTAGAACACTTAGGTACTTTTCTGCAGTTTCTCATGTTCAGTTGCCCCAGCCTTTCCTATTAGGTGAATTTCACCCATCCCACATGCCAGGCTTTACCTTTGCCCAGATTGTCCTTGTTATGCTTCCTGTCACCATCAGTATGAGTCACTGGACCTTTTCTTGGTCTCTGTGAATGGCAGTCCTGCCCTACAGCATACTGAATGATCTTCTAGTTCAGTGTAGTCTACCAGATTTCTGAGAAAGCACTCCTTGCTATTGTAGAGATTATTAATAAAGTTACAAAGCAGTGTTGACTAGGACTGAACCCTGCTGAGATGCAGTAGTAACCAGTGCTTGGTAGGACATGGTACCAGGCCTGTGCCTGCTGGTCAGCTGGTTCTCCATGCAGCTTCTGTTGTACTTACCCGGTACATATCTCTCCACTTGAGGTTCAGGGATACTGTGTGGGAGTAGGTCAACAGACTTGCTAAAATCAGAATGTGAACAGCATCCATTGCTCTCCCCTTGCTCACAGAGCTAATTATTTCTTCCACGGCAGCTGAGGTCATTAGGTGCAGTTTGCACTTGGCTGACTTTCGCAGTCTCACTTTTGACATCTGTGTGCTTACGTGTAACGTTACAGGGGCTTTTGCTGCAGAAGCTTTTTGGGGATTGAGATAAAACTGACCAGAGTTCCCTAGAGCCTTCTTTCTGGAGTTGGTACGGAATTTAGCTCTTTCTAGACTCAAAATGTGTCAGAGGAACCTCAGAAGGACATCAGCCAGTTCCCTCAGCGCCCATATGTTCCATCTACATCTGTCACCTGTTAGTTTATTTAAGCGCTTTCCAACTTGATCTGGAACTGGGAAAAATCTATAGCTTAATTTAGAGGCTATTCTAGATTACAGCACTCTGAAGCGCTTTAATTTCTGGAAATTTTTCAGTGAATATGAAAGATTTTTCCTCTAGTCTTAGAGATAGGGAGTGCTTGAGAGCAGGCTGCTCATCTGAAAGAAGAAATTTCAATTTCTGCAGTTTTTTATGGAAGTAAAGGCACACTCAGATAAGATAAGGCACATTGGGAGATAAGATTTCCTTTTATCAGTTGGTCAAGAGTTAATGTACTGATTCATATACACTTACAAATGATGTTTCTAATTCTAGTTTTCTCCTCTGTTAAACAGCATGTGGTTAGGAAGTTCCTAGGCTTAATATCCAGTCACAACATACCAGTGTATTTGATTGATCCTTTAATTCTGGGACTTATTGATAAAGACATTGAACAGATCAGAAGTTCTTCCGATGGTCCTAGTCCAGAATGCAAGTACTTCTGTGCTCCAAGAGACTTCACTACATTTGCACTACTGGACAAAGCGTGGAAACATGAAGTGAGTTTCTTTTCTTCAGTTCACAGAGTGTATTTTAATGCATTTAACTGTTCTAGGATTTTCGGTCATCATGCTTCCGTGTTTGCTTTAAGGACACAATTTGCTGTAAATCTCCAAAGAATGATGGTAGATGAAACTCTTTTAAATTAAAAGGTATTCACGTACTAGCCTTTGAAGTTTTAGAAACACATGAATTGTTGAAAGAGAATGGTAACCCTGGCTTTGAAGAAAGTCACACAGTTGATTTGAAAATAGGTATTGAGAGCCTATTGAGATAACAAAAGGTTCTTAAGAGGCTATCTGCAGTATTTGGAAGCAATTGTATTAAGGTGGCATCCCCCAGAAAGAAAAAGAGATTGATATTTTGAAATGGAAGGGGAAATCTTTAAGCCTGTTATGTAGATAGAGCCATAATAAATGTTGAATCTGGAGATCTGTTGATAAAATGCAAGTATTAATGTGACAGGGCTGGAAAGATTATGATAATCCGCTCATTTACATTTATTTTAGTACATCTGTGTATTCGCACCATTTTGTTTTGTCACCTAGTATAGTAGCACCTGGTGCTTTTCTTCAGTAGCATGAGATTTTTAAGTGGATGCATTTAAAAGTGGAGATATAGTAGGGGATGAAGGACAAAATTAAATCCAAGATAATTTCCTCAGCTGTGGTATCTGGAAATACATACGGGGTTAAATTATACAAACTACAGATGCCAGTGATAAACAGCTTTTTTCTTTTCCTTTTTTCATTCATGTCCCTCTCCACAACCCCATCAAGAAATATTAAAATGATCTGTAGCCATTTTACTGAAGCAGTCCTAAACAAGCAAAGAGTGCTGATGCTCCATAGCTGATCAGACAATGGTTTTACTATTGTAAAGAAATTAAAGGAACTGAGAATAAGATCGTGTAGCAGAACAGTAATAGAACTCCATCTCCACATTCCTTTGTAGCTTGTTTTTGCTATTTGTATAATGCAGAGGAGTAACTGAAAGCGTTGTCAGGTGCTGATTGATTAGTTCTTACCAGGCAGAACTTCATACTCTTTTTTTTTTTTTTTTTTTTTTTGTGTGTGTGTGTGTCTGTGAAAATAGGAAAGTCAGTGGCTTAACATAAATATATTTAGAATTTTAAAATCTGTTGATAACTGTGTGAGTGCTTTTATTGCAGTAATGAAAATGGCTTTTAATTATGGTAAAGATCATAGATTACACTTCATATTATTTATGTATTTACGTAGAGTTTCAACGAAGAGTTTTTTTGTTGATGCTACAAAATGCACAATGTAGTGGCTGAGGAAAGACAGTGTTCACTGTGTTGTTTTACTGACAATTTGCTGGTCAAAATCTAAGAAAAGGAAATACAGCAGTTGGTTATGGTTGCTAATCTTTAGGTTGTAACAAATTGTTGAGTGATTGATGCTCAAATCTGATTAGAAAATGAAAAAAGGGAATAATGTCAGTTAATAAGATTAGCATTCAGTTTTGGTTTCTCTTCTGTTTAGCTTCTCTCCCTCTTTCTGCCTTTCTGCCTCTCCCATTTTTAGGTGGGACTTTTTAGAACTGCTGAGAGGATGGGGTTCCAGTGGCTAAAGGTTCTAAACAAGGACCCTCGCTTGGATGGGATGGATGACCTGTCTGGCACTGAAATTCCCTTGCACTACATTTTTAAGCTGGCGTCTCATGCCATTCACCTGGTGGTGTTCTATGAGAGGAGTGGTAATTTCCTCTGGCATGGCCCCCTAAGGCTCAAGCAACATATGGACAGAAAATTCGTGTCTTTCCGGAAGCTCCACTTTGGTCGCTACCCTGGAGCGTATGAAAGGTGAGTTCACAACAAAGGAGGCAAAAAGCTGTAGCATCATTTCCAAAATAATTTCTTTCTCTTGTATATTAAGTTGGCCTTTTCTATAAATTTTAAAATGAATCATGAATATTTTAGCTCTCGGAGTGCCTGGAAGGTAAACTTATGAAGGTAAATCGAATATTGGTTATTGAAAATGAGAGTTTCTCATCATTTGTAAATGAGAAATGAGAAAGATAAAGCTAAGTGGCAGGAGATACAGTAATAACTGGTGCGTATTTGGTGTTCTTCCTGCAGTCACGTGCATCCAAAATTTTAATGCAGATATAGAACATAGTTAAAAATGGGAGGCAACACAAATTTGCTTAGTAATAATGTAATAAATGACTGGTATTAAAGAATGTGAATAAAGAGAAGTGACATTTGTATCATGCAGAAAAGCAGCAACAAATACTTTGTAATCTAGATTTGTAAAGTGCTGCTCCAACTCCTTATTTGCACAAATGTTTGAAATTATTTGTCCCTAGTCTTATGCTTAAACGTTGCATCCCATTGGTGAAGTTACTGTAAATATCTGCCTTTTGTTAAAGCACTCTCAATAGCAACTTTTCAATTTTCAATCGTTTCAGGAAATACAGATGGTGGCAAATCTTGTCACTGTTTTCAAAGCCTAGCACGTACCACTATGCTTTGAGAGCAGTATTCTTGTATGGCATGTGTTTATGTCATGCTAAAACAGCCAGACATTTCACAGGTCAAAATAAATCTATTTATGGTTTTTTCCTTAAAGCTGAGACCACTTTTTCTTCCGTTTAAAACAAGGAAGCTATATGGACTGTGTTCCTAAACATTTAAAAATGACTGTGTATGATGTTAAATACCTCTTTTCACTCATTGTGAAGACTTAATGGCTTCTAAACTTCAAGGGCAAACAGCCTCTGTGGACAGGTTGAAATTTGATTCTAAAAGTCTATCTCGTATTTAGACAGCCAAATAACCTGAATTTTCAATGCATTGAGCAGCAGGTCTGAACAAATTTAGTGTAAGTTATGAAAGTTATAAAGGAAATGCTGATCTGAAAAGGTAAGTATGGGCTTACAGGCACAGAATTTCTTTTTAAATGAAATTTGGAAGGGTATGAGGATGTATTGAAGCTTTTGTTCCTCTTGTTTCTTAATTCATTTTGAGTAAGTTTGGACAGAGGAGTCACTGAGAGAGATGTGTTTTAAGATTTCGAGCAGTGCTAGAGCACAAAATGGCTTGTAGTTTGTAAAGGAGTTGAGTCGAGTAACCTATTATCTTTCTTTCCGTGCAGGCCTGAACTTCTGCTTGTTTCTATTGATGACTTAAAAGTTCAAATTCCAAAAAATCCATCCAGTTTTCTAGAAGAGATGTCACACTCTAGATTTCTTGAATGTAGGTACAGAGAAGCTCGGGCTTTCTTTCAGGTTAGTGGTAATCAAGTAGTGTCTCTGAGATATAATGCACATTTTCACCAGTTGACCCAAACCTACAAACAGTTCATCACTTTTCTGTTTAAATGCAACCTTTCATGTGCATAAAGCTAACCCACAGGATCTGGGACTCAACATGATTCAGTAAATAGTAATAAACAAAAACTTTAACTGAAGAATCACGGTCTTTCTTTTTGACTTGTGTGTTTTTTTTCCCAGGGGTAACTAACCTGTGCACAGTTTTCTCATGATCTCATTGTTAAACGGATTTAATGAGATCTTTTGCATCTTGTAGTCTAAAATGTTACTTATGCATTTCTCAAAGTTCTGAACAATCCTTACTTTTACATTCATTTGAGCAATGTATTGCAATGCTGTGTTCCTAGTTCTGATTTCAGATTCTCTGAAGCCTCCAGGCAGTAATTGCCACAGATAGAGAAAGTGTGCTTGGGAAAGCATATTGAACTTCAATACTGAAATAAGCAGCTGGCTTCTATTTTGAAACTTATCGAGGTGCTTGTCACCCTGGAGCTCTTAGTAACATCGGTTCTGAAGTTGAGTGGTCAGTGCATTGTTTACGTGTTTGATTTGGCAATGTTTGCCCAGACTGCCTCCATGGTTTTGGCTTTTCTTTTCAAGTTTTTCATTCGCGTTTCTGCAGTTTTGTAGCAGAAGTTCTGAACATCCAGTTGTAACACTTGGTGGCGCCAAATAAACCTGTAATATGCTCAAATGTGACTGCATCCCTGCTTTCCCCTAGGCTGTGGGTATTGGCTTCTCTGTGAGCAGAGTTAAGAGTTGTGTGTTGTTACCACTATCTTTGTCTAATATATGTAGTCTTATTCTGTTTTACTGTGACTTTACATTACAGTACTTTGGAAAAGACAAATATTGACATTTCAGAGTTGAAATCTGACCTGCGATTCCAGTTCCAGCATGTTCTCAAACTGAACTATGTGTGTGAGAAAAGATAATGCCCAGATATTAAATAAATTTTCAGAGGTCATTCTTTTTTCCTAAGGTGCAGAAAAATGGATGGAGAAATTTGCTCTCTCATAGCAGCTTACTTTTGCTTTCCAGGTGTATCCTGATGATGCCTCTGTTGATGCAGTGGAATTCAGAAAAAGAGCAAAATCCTTGCTGCATTTAGCTGCCCTGACACTGAATAACTTGGGAGTAAAGTTCTGGCTGAGCAGTGGAACGTGCCTTGGTAAAACATTTTTAATTTATCTGAAATCTTAAACATTTTATCCCCTGCTGCATTTGTGATGTCACCTGAGGTTAGCAGCTGGAAGGTGGTTATCTGTGAAGTGTGAAGCAGATGTTCTGTTTTAGCTTTATTAAAATAAGGCCTTTTTCTCTTAACCTGATTTCCTGATTTCTCTTGAGAAACTTGTGCCTTGGAGATTGTGAGTGTATTCCAAGTAAAGCATTAAGGATTGCCAGCAGTTTCTGTGTTTCTCTGCCTGGAAAGTAATTATAAGTTCTCTAAGTTGTGTGGCTTACAATTTGTTAAGTGCTGGTTGGAAGATACAATGATGATCATATTTTTCTGATGTTCTTATAGGCTGTCACCTGATTTTCTTCCCATGTTTATCATTGAGCTTTTATGCAAATTTGATATCTATTTATATATTTTTAAACACAGGTCTTTTAATAAAAAACCTAGTAGAATAGGCACTATAAGCTTTTAATTCTGTTGAAAGTTGAAAGAAGTATCTTTCCTTTCCTTACTGAAAAAGGTTCTGAAATAGGTTATGTCACATATGAGCAAGTCACCTTTACATTTTTTGGCCTAGAGAATATAATTTTCTGAATGAACAGTTACTGAAACTGCATTAATAAAACAAACTAAAGAATGTCTCAGTTCTTGTCTTAGTGTTCTATGGTAGTGCTTCAAATCTATTTAAAGTAATTGTTGAAAATTATAAGCATGGCTACAGCCCTACAGCTGTTTGTTTCTCGTTAGATTTGGACCCAGATAAAGAATATACTTTCCTGAAGACATTTAGAATAGAAAGATGAAGATATTTTCATATTAGGAGTTAGTACTTTTTCATTCCTGGCTTCATAGAGAAAGGAGGTGGCTGTAAGTGCCACTGTTAGTCCTTCTGTTTTCTTCAGTGTGATTCATTTGTTACCAGAGAAAGCAGGAGTCTTATTTATGACCTCATTTGAGGATTTTGGGCTGGTTACCCTTTGATAGGTCATTTTTGTACTGCCTTTGTTTTGTGATATATTTCTCATGCTCCAAAGTTAACTAATTCCTTTTTTTTCTTCTTTTTTCCACTTCTCAGGATGGTATAGACAGTGCAGTGTCATTCCTTACAGCAAAGATGTGGACCTGGGGATCTTTATAAGGGACTACAAAGCTGATATCATCCCGGCCTTTCAGAAAGCAGGATTACCATTAAAGCACAAATTTGGCAAGGTACACAGATAAGGAAGAATTCACTTAATATGTCTTTTTGTAGGTTAGTAAGTTTGAGTACTGCTACAGTTCTTTTACGTGGAGTTGGATATCTGAAATCTCCTCCTGCAGTCTAATGTTTTACCTAAACATGTAGACTTTCTGATTTTTCATGTTCTCTGGGACACTGTATGAGAAGACACCATTCTTACTTCATTCTGGCTTCAATCTTGATTGGGGAGTCTGAATTTTACATAGAAGAAATTTTATAAAATTCTAGAGGGGTCTAATTTGTGTGAGTGCTGCTGGAGAAACTTAAGATAGAATTTTATATTGGATGTGGCTGATTGTAGGAGTGGATTGGTAACAGCTCTGAGATTATCTGCGTCTTGTGTGCAAAGATAGCAGAAAGTAAAGGATTGCTTGAGGTAGATACTGGGCTAGTCCATTATCAGCTTATGTGGACCCTTACTATCTTTTTCTGGAGGGTAAGCTGCAGAGTGGAATGTGAAGGTAGAAGACAAACAAAAGCACAGGGATGTGAGGGTGTAGCCACAATTAAAGTTATCATTGCTGGTGCTAGTGAGCATTTTATTGTCAAAGACAGTGCTATTGTAGGTGTTAAATGAAAAGACTTACTAATCACTTGCTTATTCACTGATATTACTCTGCTCTTTTATGTGAGCCTTTTTAGCAAATGGCATTCTCAGGTGGTGGCAATTTCTGTATGGATTGCAGTAGGCTGTTTGTGACCTGTGTGAGGGTAGCTGGGAGCCTTAAGCAAGCCATTTTCTATTCCTGATACAGAGCACATGCAGCTGTAAAAATTAATTTGTTGTGGTGTCAAGTGGACAGTATTGCTAGAGCTAACTTGAGTTTTGCGTGGCAAACCATATTGGTTTGTGCCGCAGTACAGTTGATTTTATTCTTAGTATCTGGTATGGTGCTACGTTTTGGATTTGCAACCAAGACAGTGTTAAGGACATCCCAGTGTTTTTATCTGTTGCTCATCAGCGCTTCTACAGCATCAAGCCCTTTCTGTTTATCATGCTCCCTTCTAGCATGGTGTTATTACACAAAAATTGGAAGAGGACAGAGGCAAATGCAGATAAACTGATCAAAGGGATATGACATAAAGAAAGCTGGGATAATGAAGGAAGAAGGGAAGAGTATTTGGAATTATGGCATCTGTCTTCTCAAGTATCTGTTATGCATAAGAAAGCTATGATTACCTGGAATTTCCAGAACATCTGGCTGCCAATGGGAAGTAACAAACTAGTCCCTTATTTTGATGTGCCTGTGTGTGCAGCTTCTGCCTTACCAGTTACTGTCCTTATCTTGACCACAAGTTTTCTTGCTTTTCTTTTCACTCATCTTTTCCTGCTCCATTATCCTCCTGGAAGTGAGAAGGAAAATGAGTGAGTAGCTGTGCAGTGCTTATCAGCATACTGGGGTTAACACACAACACAGGCACTTTTAAAATTCTTATCTTAAACCCATACCATAATACCTTTTCTTCTGAAGGGGCTATGTTTAGGTGCTTTCCAAACAGAGTAGCAGACTTCATGGCAATGAAAGATCATCGTTCTCTGCTTTCGTCTGTTTTACCAAAAGCATCTAAATGGAAAATGGTTTGTTTTAGATTTCTGCCTTTCTGCACACAGCTCTTTTGTGTTCTCCTGGAAAACTGCTGGAGTTCTGGCTTACTTGCCTAGGCAGAATGACATTACAGTTGGTCATTGAATAGATAGCTCTGTGTTCACTTTGTGGCAGAAAGCAAGGAGATAGTGCCAGAGCTTTGGGGTGGTAAAGAGAAGTCAGTCTCACTGAGGTGCAGAAAATTTGTGGTTTTCTCAAGGTACCAAAAATAAAGAAATTGCTGTGGTGGTTTATTTTCTACCCTTTCACTGCATTATTGAAAATAAATTTGTTCCCTGAAACCTGCTGGCTTCAGTAGCCTTGTGTTTTTATGAGTGCATATAGTCTGTATTTCTGTCTTGCAGGTAGAAGACAGTTTGGAACTCTCTTTCCAGGGAGATGATGATGTGAAACTTGACATTTTTTTCTTCTATGAAGAAGATGACTACATATGGAATGGCGGAACTCAGGCAAAGTCGGGCAAGAAATTTAAGTATGAACTGGATTTATACCTCTAATTGGAAAGAAACTGAACGAGTTAGGTTTTAGTGTTAGCATTCTGTATTGTGTCTTTTTCGTTTGGCAAAGTCTGTGCTTTTTGTGGTACGTATCAGGGAGAATCAGAGGAGTTTTTTGTACTTTGAGACTTCAGAAGTAAAAAGAGAACAATACCATGCCTTGCTAGAGAGGTGCTGGGCCTGTCGAATGCTAGTTTTCTTGCGAGGTCATGCATGTTTTATTGCGAGGTCACTTTGTCATGTCATGTATGAGCCAGATGATATCTGGAGTGTGCAAGGGCTAAGTTAAAGGTTTAAGATGAGAAAGAAGTCTCTTAAACCTTTTTCTGTTTTACAAACATGCTAAGTGAAAAACAAATCCTTAGGCATCTGTCTTGACAAGTGTTATGCCAGAAAGCCTCAGCTGTCCTTCCAAAGTAAACTCCATAGTTTTGGATGTTGTGGTAATGATCTGGAATACTTCATTGACTATAATGATGTGACAGCAGTGCAGATAATTATTGCAGACCTTCTTGTTGTTCAAGTTCTGAGAATGGGATTTTAAATAGAATACCACATTTCTTGCTTCATTCTTTTCAGAGCTAAAACAGCAAATAAGTACAACAGCTTCTTAATCTATTCAGCTTGCTGAATAGAGGTTTTGATAATTAGATTTGTTTCTTTCCATCACCCATCTTCTCCCAGAGACTCTTGTAGACTGGTTGAAAGCCCTGTTGACTTACATAGGATATCATTATCTTTCACATTTTGCCTGAACTGCATTTGCTTACTGTTAGCTAACAGGAGCTGTGCACTGTCATCCGGACAGTGATAGTGTGTGACTCCTTGCTGTAGATTTATTTGTTCTGAAATGATAAACAAAGATTGGGGAAGATACTTTGACAAGCAGAGACAAAAAGTACACTTAAAAATAGACCAGGAGAAGAATTACTGGAATATTCCTGCATAGGAAATGTAATATGTTTTGTAGAATACAACAGTTTTATGGTTATCTAGAGCAAGTGTAATGTCTTTTCTTCTTTTCTTTCTGTACAAGATCATGGAGGATTTTTTTTTTTTAATGTATTTTTCAGGCAGCTGACCAGAAATGTACTTGTGTTTCATACCTGTTTTCATTCCAGTAAAGTTGACATCCTCTTTCAAAATTGCATTTCAGTAGCAGACTTTGGGACCCTCCATTTTTCTTAGCCATCACACTTTCAAAATTTTGACTAGCTGAAGTAGAGAGGTCAATCAAAAGTGAAGTGACTGTTTGGTCATGTTAAATCCTAAATCTCACCTGCTGTTCATTTGTATCAGAAGAGAGACCGATTGCTGCTGGATCATCACAGATCTGGAAGGTGGCTCTATGCAGAGATATTTATGTTTTTAATAAATGGAGGGTAAATTTTTTTTTTTTTTTCAAAAAAGCTAAATATTTTTGCCAATGTATTTTCTACATATCTTACTAAATAAAAGTATGAAGAATGGAATTATTTCTCATTTAGTCTAGAAAATATTTTTCAGTAGCTATTTTTCTTTTTACTTCCTTGGCAAGTGGGTTTCCAAGCCATACAAATCTTGCCATGTGGTTTACATGTTTATGTATAGAAATACTCTCACAACACTGCAGAGGCAGGCAAACTCATAAATCCCACGTAATTTTGTTTTTGAGGTAACAAGAACTGAAACTTTCTTTGTTTAGAAGATTTATACTTGATGGTTTCATTCTTAGCACAGAATATATCTTTACAAAAACGTATCCCAATAATCAAATCTATGCTGTATGCATTAATCCTTCAAATGAGTTAATTCTGTAATTGCTTAATATAGAGGCTTTTTTGTAAGCATAAAATCTTTTCTGATTCATGAGACTGAAATTGGAAGAAGGAATGGTGATTGGTGTATGTGCACAAAAGCACCCAGCCCTGGCCAAGCCACTTGTAATGCCTGAACAGTGAACAAGGATCCCAGAGGTGAAAACCTCAACGAAAGTAATACTTTTCATTAGGGAATATAAGCATTTTATTTCAGAATTAGTTAAATAATTTGATAGAGTTTCTAACTGGCTTTGAATTTGCAGATTAGGTAGTTTAGTTTAAATTATCTGTTCATTTTCCTTAAAATTGATTATTTAGAGTTCATTCTTTGGAGGATGTATTATTTCAGCTGTGTGCTGATAGCTTTTGCTTATGCATGCATGCCCACTTCAGATAGATGAATGATTTCCTGGGTAAATAAGAAGTAAGTATCTTCTTGATGATTATAGACCCACTAATAAAGTTTATTTATCTTGTTTCCCCCTTGGTAGCTGGCTTTTTTTTTCCTCTTTTTATTTCAGTTTAAAGCTAATTGTCAGTCCCTAGATATAAATTAAAAAGTGCTTGATCACTCTTTTTCACCTCCGTTTAAAGCATGAAAGCAAGGTTGTTTTATTTTCTGAGATTGTTTGCTCAGCTCTTTGATAAAATACTGGCTTTGTAGTTGGAGGAACTTGCTAGATTTTTAATTCATGCAAATGCACAAATCTTTTAACTCTTTTCTCAGAAGTGCTAACTACTTCTAATTCCAATTTTTGACCTGTGAAAAATAATGTTGAGAACACCTTTTTTTTTTGTTCTGCGGAAGACTTAAGAAGCGGGAATGATCCTCTGCAGGAATGGTGCATACACTTTGGTTTAACATATAGGGTTCCTATCAGATGTCATTCTGACCAAGCTGTCAATTTCCAGTAGTATCAGCTTATCTGTAGGTGGGGCCTACACTGAGCCCTCTGCTGAAAAGAACAGGCAAAAAACAAGGTGGGTTTGGTATAATATATATTAATTTAAATGGGCCACGGGGGTTTCAGAAAGTGCAGAGTGGCAGCTGTATCTTAATTCTTTGCAGCTGCTCCAAGTCTGGCACTGTGTTTAAGCAGGCACTGAAGGCAAATGGAATGCTTTGTTTCATGCCATTGAAGAAAGGTAAAAACTTGTTTATAAAAAATTATACCCTTGATTTCCACGCCTGACACACAGAAAAGTCTTTCATGCTGTATTTGAAATCTTCCTTCCCAAAAAACATGTCAAATATCTTGATATCCTTCAAACAAGGTAGCTTAATTTCAGTTTGTAAGTGGAAAGGTAGGGACAGGGACTAATTTCTTTTACAAGGGAGAACAGCAAGGGAGTAAACAGCAGTAGAATTAGAAATGCTCCTCCTTGAGAACATGTGGCAAATACTAACCAGCTACTGTTGATAAAAACCCCACCCAGTTGGTAAATGATGCATCATAGGTAGGAAACTATGAAATAAGAAAAAAATCTGCAAATGTAACTTGGCCACTCATTGCAGTTGCTTGCTTTCTCCATGGACTGACTTACATGTGCTAAGCATGTCTTCTGCTGGTGACCATGTCCTTCTGTGGTGCAGGTATCTCTTCCCGAAGTTTACTCTGTGCTGGACTGAATTTGTAGAACTCAAGGTCCATGTACCCTGTGAGACCCTGCAGTATGTTGAAGCCAACTATGGCCCAGACTGGAAGGTTCCTGTCAAGACGTGGGACTGGAAGAACTCGCCATCCAACGTGCAGTACAACGGTGTCTGGCCTGTCGATGAATGGGATGAAGTCATTCAAATCTACTGAAGGTCTCTGCTCCCACAAAGTGTCTGGTATCCTTGAAATTGTCAGTCTGTAATTTCCTGTCTCCCAACTGCTACTTTTGTATCTCCTCATCTGTTTCCTGAAGAGACAGTTTCCATTTTTTGCAGATAATTTTACACGTTCACTGTGAGTTGTCCACATAGTTAAAGATTAAAGGCAGATTGTGGAAGCTAAGGAGAAGAAAAGCCGAAAGTAAAAGTGTACAAAATCTTTCAGTAAGTGTATGGGCAGTTGACTATAAAAGCAAAACCCATGGCCAAGCCGCTTGATCTGGGGATCATCAAAACCTTGGGACCATTCACTTCTCAAGAAAGATAGGACGGAAAATCCTTAAGATATTCTGGTTTTTTTTTTGTTTTCTTTCTTTTTTTTTTTTTTTTTTTTTTTTTTCTGAGGAGCTCACATGGATTTACAGTTCTTAAACATGCAATCTGTGAGTCCCATAAATGCATTTAATTTGAGATTGATGTATTGCTACAGTATGTGAGGGGGTTGCCTCTTGGAATGAAATGTTTTAATTCAGAACCTGTGTGACCCCCCTGCTCTGCAAGTGTTGTGTTCTGATGTAATATTAAGTGAAGGAAGAATCAAAAGCACAATCTGCATCAGAGATCTTCCAGTAACAGTTGTTTTTTTTTTTTCAGGAACTAACTACATGTATTAACAACGGGGAATGTTAGTTGTTCATTTCTCTCTTTTTTAAAAACTTGGGGGCGTATGTTGCAGGAAAGTATTTCCCATTAAAATACACCACCTGGTTTTGATGTCCCAATGGGTGTTCCCTCTGTAGGAGCTGAGCAGACTTTAAAGGATCATATCTATCGCTGCTCTTTAGAAATGAGGGAATTGATACTTTTCTGTTAAACGGGCTCACGGAAGGTTGGTATGAATCATAGCTCTTTTCGTAAGTGTGAACAGAAGTGTGTACAAATACCGACTGCTCCATTGAATTTGCAACAGCATAATTGCAAATGAAGTGCAAGTGTATGCTAGGCTGTGACTGGGAAAGGTGCAGGCCTGACAGCTCTCATTTCTGGTCACGTTTTTGGTCAGCAAAATAAGCTTTTTTGTTTTCTGTTTTGGAGAGGGATAATAACTTTCATATGAACTTGTGCTCATATGAAATGAGCAGGATTGTTCCAGTCCTGCTGTGCAGGGAAGATGAGACCATTAGTGTTACTGGTGATATGTATGTGATACAGACCCAGGGTTACTTATGAACTAGTATCAAGGTACTAAACATTTGTCTTGTTTTCTTGCAACAGATCTAGATTCCCTCTTTTCTTATGAAAGTAGAAGGGCTATCATTGATCTGCAGCTCTTCCACATGGCAAGACTGAGTGTGTGGTTTGCATTCTGTTGGTGTGCAGTGTTCAGCTCTGTATTCAGATACGTACAGTTCTGAAGAGATGAAAAGGCCGCTGCCATGGGGCTGTTCCAGCACTGCATCGTTCTAGGTGCACTCTGGGTCTTCCTTGCAGTTTTCATCCTGGAGATGTGGCATACATTTCCCTGCTAGCTCTCTGTGTTCCAGAGTTCTCCTGCCACTGAGGCACTGGAGTGAATTATACAGCTTCCGACAAAAACTTGTCATGTTGTTCTGAAGTGGTACTGTAACTTTGCCTAATTAAGAAGAACAAGATGTGAAATCCTACTCTTGCCATTTACTTGCAAACATAAACGTTGCATCATAAGGGATAATTTCTCAGGTATATTTTTTTTTTGTATTTTGTTCTTTAAAATGGAAAAAGCCAATTCCTCATGATTTTAGTGCCCAGAACTCTGTTTTCACTGACTTCTATACTAAACGGTGTACAATTAACCTGCAAGTTTTACAACTACGATCTTTTAAGAGTCAAAGGACAGATTCTATCAGAAAATTGTAATCCTGTCAAATTTTTGACTTCACAGATGGAAAGAATTTGTAATGGAAAAAATGCATGTCCCTGAGAGCAGATCTCTGAAATATTTGATGATAACTGTATATAAGTTATTCAAGTTAAAATATTTTCAGAAGATGCAAATAAATATTTAACACTGATTAGAAGAATGAGATTCTAATTTACTGCTCAAGTTGTGGTTTCATGCTTTATTTTGTCATCTCGGACAACATTTCTAACACAGTCATTGTAATTACTGTGAAATATTGGAAAAGTAAAAATTTTGAGCTGTTTCTTACACAGCTTACTTACTGTTTATTTTGAGCTGTTAATTTTTAATAAACTTGATGAGAATTCAGCTATGCCAAATCTGATTTGGCATTCTGATTGATTTTCTGTGTTCTAGCAATGGTGTTTTATCATTACATTATCATGCCACTTGCAATGGAATGCTCCCTGGTTTCTTCACAGTGAAAGCTCTTCACAGAGGAGCACTTTAATTCTTCATCAGCATTTATCTATACTTGCAGCTCCTATTGCAAAGCTGTTTGTCAAAACACTGGAGTATTTAATATATTCTCCTTTCGTGTTCCCTTTCCAGTGTCCTCTTCATCAAATAGATATTTTGCTTAAAAAAGAATGAAATATAGCATCAGGTGTTGGTGCTTACCAGAACCCTGTGGACTTTGTTTTGCCTACTGAAAATACTTTGTGTATTTGCCTTGCTTGTCAGCAGAGGAAGAACTTCCTCTGAGTTCAGAAGTAGAATTTGGAAAACCAGGAGCAAAACAAGTCAGCAGGCAGAGAGTAGAAAGTTGAACTGAGAAGGATTGCTTGCACCTGTTCCACAACATTTGTTGGTTCTCATTAAACCAGAACACATTTTTGACCTCATATGATTCCAAAATGATATACCGGATTGTTTCCGTAACAGAGCACATGATGAAGCAGAGAACTACAAAGTTATGTTGCTGTTCTCAGTCCAGCAGTGTGTTATGCATAACTCTGCAGTTAATTCTCAACAGCAGCAAAGCCAGTCTGCCAGCATATTGACTGGTGCTGGAATCAGATTCCTCAGGCAGTTAAGAGTGCTGTGGTGGTCAAGGTGATGCATACTGTGTCTTGAAAGACTGTCAGACTGACCTATAAGGGAGCCCAAGCTTGTGTATGTTGCAAGTAATAGGAATCCACAACAAAAATGGTTGGAATAAGGTAGAAAAAAGGATCTTGCAATTACACAAGCACATTACACTTCTGCATGTCTCCTGACATGCTTTGTGCACCCAACTGCAGGTTTCCTACTTGTAGGGTTGTGTCCAAGGAGTGGTGTAA
Organism: Tetrao urogallus; assembly: GCF_951394365.1. Lineage (NCBI taxonomy): Eukaryota > Metazoa > Chordata > Aves > Galliformes > Phasianidae > Tetrao > Tetrao urogallus. Next base: position 20,298,276 of record NC_136816.1, read on the forward strand.
ACGCAGCAGAAACCTGTTCTGTTAGGAGGCATACTGTGATGCAATGCCAAAGAAATACACAGAATTAAGCATTCGTTTCCTGCTATATTCCCCTGAATTGCCCAATCCCAGGCACATTCCTAATTCGAGTGCTGTTTTACCTTCCTAATTTACAACCTTCATTTTGAAAATGTTATGAGCAGGGGGCAACTTCAGAGTTCTCTCCACTGCATGTATTTAAGGTCTTAACCAACAATACATGAAGCACTTTCATTTTCATGTGGCAAACAAAGCACGCTACATTTGTTCATTTGTTAAAGATTGCAGTGCCCGCTCGGGAAAGCCTAGAAGTGGAGGATAACAAGAAGTTTAAAGCTCTGCGAGGAAAGTTTGTAGAAACTGTGTTGCTTAAGAGAAGGCCTGTAGGACAAGAACTGTAGCACATTTCCAAAATCCATAACAGGGTGCTGCAAAAAAGGAAGGGAGGCATTTACTTTCTTCGCAACTGGCAGAAGAGAAAAGTAAATGAGAGAAATGCACAGCAAGATTGCCTGCAGAGAATTCTGGGGTATATTACGCATGGAAATGCACAAAGCTTTTGATTTTGGTGGTCACTAAGACCAGGTCATCAGATGTGCCGGCTTAGACTCAAAGATTAATTGTAGCTAATCCTGTTTTCCAGTGGGAGTGAGTTAACTGTTTTCCATGATTTTTCACTTCTACAAAATTGCAGTTGAAATCATTGTGCATGAGTCTAAAAAGTTGGTATTTCTGGAATCTGATAGTGGAGCTGAGCACCTAAATAGCTCAGTGGGAATGATGGTGAAGCCAGTCCCAATACCACTGTGGAAATGATAAGAAAGTGCACAGTCTTAAACATGTGAAAATTAGACCCTTTACTACAAGAGTGCAGCACAGCTCTTTGGAAGGACATGTCTAAGGCAGACGGAGGCTGTTGAACAATGCTTCTATTCCTGCACAGAACAGACGATGCCTTGCTGAGCAGGGCAATAAGCGTTGGAGGGAGATGCCATCCGGAAGGAATGTTCAGATAGCAGAATGATCTGTGTATGATTCATCCCAGACTTCTTTTAAAGCAAGGAATGGAAGGCAAACAAAACTGTGTAATGATACAGATATGAAAGAGTTGTGAAAATATGCCCCAAGTCTTTCTCTGCTGTCCGAATGAAAAATAAATTGCTGGTTTTCTTACGCCCTTTCCCTTGAAACAGACTCTGGGAGATGTTGGCTTCTGGTGTTAAAAACAGTTTGTATCCTTTGCTGCTTTAAAATTCTCTCCCTTGTCATATGTTGTGAAGTCTGCCAGCCCAAGACAACAACAGTCTCTGCTTTTTGCTATCACTAGGAATTGTTTATTTTGCACAGATGAATGCGATGTTGAAGGGGTGGCATCAGTGTTATAAGAGAAACCTTTCTTCATACCAGCCAGTCTTCCACTAACAGATCTGTCCTTTATTGTATGTTTGCAGAACTCTCCAAGTTCACACAGCAACTCAAGAAACTCTGGTGCAAGCCTTACTTTTGAGGTTATTTTCTTTATAGACATGTAGTTATATCACAATGTATTGCTGAATAAAATACAGAAACTGGAGGTCAGTGTACAAGCACGTAAAAGAAAGATATCCTCCACTTGCATATAAAGGCCTAGATCCTCAGCTTTGGTAAATAGGCACCAGCATCTGATTTCCATCTGTTGATGGTTTTCCCTAATGGCATTAGTTAGCCTAATAGTTCACAGAGTTCTCTGTGGAGGCTTAGTTTTATACACAAATGTCCTATTGATCTAGCCTGCAACAGAGTACAACGTAAGCACTGAATCCATATTACCAAATCCAAGTCACAGTTGTAATTAAGGAGTGTGGGTAAAACCCCTCTCCTTGAAAAAATGAAGGGATGTTGGCAGTTTTGTTCTGAACAGAGGGAAACGAACACTCGTGGTAGTACCTGCTTTCCCGAAATAAATCTTTCTAAAAGAGTAGTCAAATATTCTATGCAGAAATAACTGCGTGAAATTTCATGCCTGGTGCATTGCAGATCATGCTGCGTGCTCACAGCGTTCCCCCTCTGGCCTGAACATTTATGAATACCTTCTTTAACCATCAGCGTGAATGTCAGTGTGTACAATGCAAAGGAAATGTGCTTGGGATTCTAGAACAGCCTGGCCGGTAGCTGAATGACTGTTTTAAAGGTCTGTGATGGATTTTTTTTCTTCTTGTGTCTCTGAAGCAGAAATCTTGACACTCCAAAATGAAACCTTTACAAGTCTGTATGAAAGCTAGGCAAGGCTGAGCAGAAAGCTCTCTTGCACACTTGCTCTCATTACTGAAGTTATTTTTTGAATCATTAGAAAGCAGTTACTGCATCATTTAAAATAAACACCCAGACGAATGATTTAGGAATGTGCTGCAGATGATGCTTCTCAAGTTGCGGTAGTTCATGAAGAGATGCTGCAAATAATCTCATGATTGAGTGCCAGCCCAAGGCACTGCTACTGAGGGAAAGCTGTGTGCTTTGCACCATGTAAAGCGAGAGGCCTGCAAAATCTCAGGCTGGATTTTACAAATATGTATTAGAAACAGCCCCAGTCTGAAATGCCAAGAGCAGAGACTGCTTGAGTGCAAGCAGACCCTCTCCAGAGCTCTGTGGAGCTCAGTCAAATAAGTTAGGAAACACAGCTTCTTGGAAGGCTTCTACATCCAAAGATTTTGCTTTTATTTACTCAGAGGGCAGTGAAGCCCTGGCACAGCTGCCCAGAGAAGCTGTGGTGCCCCATCCCTGGAAGCACTCAAGCCCAGGTTGGATGGGGCCCTGGGCAGCTGAGCTGGGGGGGGGCAGCCCTGCTCATGGCACGGTTTGGGGCTGGGTGGGTGCTGAGGTCCCTTCCAACCCAAACCATTCTGTGATTCTATGACTGTGTTTCCATGCTATTTTTAAAATGGCCCCATCTCCATGCAAGCAGATGGCTGTCTTTAGGTGGAGTGAAATTACTGCAGGCACCTGCCTGAAGGAGGACACAGGTCGTTTCATTAAAGTTCAAGTGAATGTCTGTCCCAGTTTGTGTTCATTCTCTCTTGTCCTACATCGACATAGACACTGATGTGTTCCCTCTGAGCCTCCTCTTTGCTGGGTTGAACATGCCAGGATGAACATCACCTTCATCGTCTTAGTGGCCATTTCTTGGGCGATCTCACTTACAGTGAGAAGTCCAGAACTGAACAGTGCAACCTGGGTGCAGCCTCACTATGAACAGAGGGGAAGGATCACCTCCCTTAACTTGCTTGGTGACACTTTGCCTAAAGGAGCCAAGAGGCCTTTGTGACAATGGCACACTCTAGTGTGCACCAGGCCTCCCAGGCCCCTTTCTGCAGAGCTGTTTTCTTTCCGGTCCTTGTGTCTGGTATTGTTCCTCCCCACAAATGGGATTTCTCACTTCTCCCTGCTGAGCTCCACGAGGTTGACCCCATCTCCAGTCCACGGATGTCCCTCTGGATAGCAGCACAACCCCCAGACACTCCTCTCAGTTTTCTGTCATCTGCAAACTCTAAATTCAGGCAAGGACTCACACATGACAGATTGTGTCCCATGAATTCTGATTCTTTTTTATGATTACTTTGTTGCAGTTTGGATTTGATCTGCTATCTCAGCATGCGACAAACACATGCCAAGCAGTTCTGGCACTTTACTCTTTTCTTTTCACCAGCTCAGCCATTGCTGTTCCTGCCACTTCAAGAATAATGTAAGAGACCCTCCTTGACATCAATAAAGCAATCACAGACCTTGTTAGCCAGTCACCCCCAGTCAGAAAAGTCAAAACTCTTAAGTACAGCAGCTTTCTCATAGAGCTACTGTTGAACCCCGTGGCCTCTCATCTTGAGTTGGCACTATCCTCCATTTATCACCAGCGCTCCCTGGAGCTGTATCTCAGAAGCTCATCAGAGCAGCAAGAGCATCTCCTGTTGAAAAGCTGATGTGTTTGCTCTTTGGATAGTTGTAATCATCTGACATTGTCAGCATTCAGGCTTGGTCACCCATTAGTAACAACATTTCCAGCTGCACTGAAAGAGAGAGACTTCTGAACAAACATGGAAAGGGAGAGAAGATTAAATGGGTGACAGCCGGTAAAGACAGGAGCTAGGCCAGAAGTATTTATTCCCAACTACTTTATTTTGTGAAGCCATAACACATTCATAGCAAGAAGGATGGCCCTGTGCCCAGCTCCATGACTGACCCAACACGTCATACCTTATTGCCCAGCAAAACGTTTTGTCTACATTTATAAATATGGATGCCACACAAACTTATTTTCACGTATTCCTTTCCAGCCCATGTTCAGAGAGAAACGCACAGAAACCCCAGGGAATCCTTTATGCCAGAAAAGACACTGCTTGAGATAAGCTATGGTGTTCCCCTGCACACCAGTGATGATGTTGGCAATTATGAGTGTATTACGGGCAGTGACTACAGAGCAGATACACCTTAGCAGGAAAGAAGAAAACCATGCACACATAAGCGATGTTAGCTCACATTCTGGTCCACGGAGGCATGAGAACAGTACAGCTCATGCTCCTGTATCCCCCCATGTAAGGGAATGCAGTGGGTTCAAACAGACGTAGTAGGTGCAAACAGATCATTGTGGAGAAACAGAGCCCCAAGCACCCTTATTCTGCAGCCTGGATGCTTCTGCTGCCATAGGACGTCAGTTTCCAATCCACAGCTATGGGTCTTATAGTCCCAGAAATAAGTGGGAAAAGGAAGTCAGCAGGATTTTTGGCTGTCAGTCAGAGATGACTTTGTGGTGTGCTTGGGCACTGGTGTTTTGCTCTGTGAGCTTGACAGAGACATGCAGCAACCTCAGGAATACAGGAGTACTATAGTGAGGGACTGGGCCTATCTCCAGCACAGAGCTCACAATGTGCTGTCTGCGGCATCTTTGGTGGTCTTTACACCACTGATGCCTTCAGCAGTCAGAGGATGCTTGCTGCAGCCACTTCTCTTCATTAGCAAATGCCACTGCATTTCTTCATTAAAAGGTACCTGTTGTTTTGTTGTTAGGAGCAAATGATTACAGCCATTTAATTGCAAGAAGCTATTGAAGTCAGCCAATCCATCATTCTGCCCCTTGGCCCAAATCTTGGCTGCTTTTTCCTGTTGTACAAGTGAAGCTGTTCAAACCTACAGGCAACGGTCCACAGTATCTCTTGTGAGCAAACCAAGGAATGGCCCACACCACAGCATGGCCCCATCTCCCACATCTTCCCCAATGCCATTTCTGAGTTCCTCTAGATGTTACCCAGTCTTTACTCCTCCTGAAGGCTGACACGGGGAAATTTGGAGCTGGATGCTTTCCATTTTGGTCAGAGTGATGACCAGACAGACATATCTCCTGTACCACTTCTTAAAATGTTTCAGCACAACTTGCATTGAAGAACCCTGGGGCTTTGTCACTGAGAACATGGCGCTCCTCCCATAGCTTTGCATTGCTTAGCAGGGCTGGTTCATAGGAGAGCCACTGGCTAAAGAGGAGCCTTCTGACACAGCCAGCTTGTCGGGGAAGAGAAGGGACTACCAAGGAGGTGGGAGTTCCCAGGAATTAGTACACTAGAGGCCAGTGTTTTCTGTGTGAGAAAAAGGAAAAAGACAGTAGAGCAAAAGATCATTTCTGCACAGGACAGAAACCATTTTAGGAGAAGACATAATGGCTTTGCATGGGAGGTAGCGGCCTCAAGTTGTACTGGGAAAAGCTCAGGTTGATTATTAGGAACAATTTCGTCTCCGAAAGAAACAATTTCATCTCCACTGGTGCTGCAGTGGCACAGGCTGCCCAGAGAGGTGTTGGAGTCACCATCCCTGGAGGTGTTCCAGAACTGTGTTGATGCGGCACTGAGGGATGTGGTCAGTGGGCATGGTGGGGATGCACTGACAGTTGGAATTACTTGGTGATTTTAGAGGTCTTTTCTAACCTTGATGATTCTATGATTCTATGCAGGAACTCCTCCTTCCTGACCTGACCCTTGGCTGACATAGAGGACAGGCTGTTTTGGCCAGCCCTGACGCCTGGCTCCCAGCTGACAGCTCCGCATCAGCCAGACATGGCTGCCCTCCTGCAGTGGAGTTCAGCCTGTTCTTCCTCCCCCAGCCCTCCCCACTGCTCCTTGTCCTCAGTCCCTGCTCTGTACCAAAGAGCTGAGGCACAGACTGGGGCTTTTATTTATGGGGGAGAGATGTCAGAGAGCTGCGAGTGGAAATGAGCTGCGCTGATAAGCTTTCTGACTGTATTTTGTTTTACTGAGGTTCTTAACAAATAATCTTTCTGCAATGCAAACCTGGCTTATCAGGCTAATGCAGATTGTCTGAAATCCTTATCTCCATGGGCCAGTTAGCTGGAGTGATCCCCTTTTCACAATGAATAGAGAATGAAGAGCTGAACACAAGCCCTCCCCTCCCTCCTTCCAATCATTGCCATTTACTGGCAGTGAACCAAGTAGCTCTGATTTCCAAACTCATAAATAACACAGGGGCTTTGGAGCAGAGCTGCCCTGTATTGCAGAGTAGTAGATCCATTGCATGGGGTGCCAGAGTGCGAGGGGCAGAGCTGAAGGGGAGGAGGTGGCCACTGGTTTGCTATAGGCTTTAGAGAAGCATGGTCTGGATTTTTGTACTGCGATATTTCTTAATTTGCTCATTGTGTATATAGATTTCCTGTTGCTCTTAAGAGTCAGGTTTGTGTATACCTGGGATTGAATGGCAGCTAAGACAGTTCCGCATGTACAAAAGTAATAGGACAATAAGAATGATAGAATCATTCAAGGGCTGGAAAAGACCTCTGGGATCACCAACTCCAACCAGCAGCCCACCCCCACCATGCCCACCAACTACATCCCTCAGTGCCACATCCACACAGTTCCTGAACACCTCCAGGGATGGTGACTCCACCACCTCTCTGGGCAGCCTGTGCCACTGCATCACGTTTCTGAGAAGAAATGTTTCCTAAAATCCTGCTTCCTAAAATCCAGGTGTTACAGCAACTAGTAACACCTGAGGGAAAGTTTTACTGTTCTGGCTGTTGAACTCCAAGAAATAAACATATAAAAGTCCACATCTGGGAGCACCTGATGGAACAAAGAGAAGCTGCTGTTATCTGCACATATTTTTGATCAGCAGTGATGTTCTCCCTGCCTAGAATAACATGAGATGAATGCTAGCAGAGCTGTTGTCAGTCCCTCCTGACACCTGGGCAGATGCCAGTATGAAGGATTAGTTTATCAGCAGAGATGAACTTCCTCAAAGCAAGAGAGCTCTTGTAACCCAGGATGCTGTTTATCCCCCTGTATGATTATAGTTAGCTACTAAGGCCAGGAATGCATATTTGGTGTAGAATTACACCAAAGCACAGAAGTGTCTTGGAGATAATTCTACTATGAAACACAGTGACACTGATGCTAGGTGATACATTGGCACCTTCTATGATTAGCTGCCTCCCAAAAGAACCCAGTTTTGCACAAAGCAGGACAGCCAGCGGCCAGAAGGAGCTCATGCCTCCAGGCAGCCCCAGATGAGAGCCTGAGTCTCTCTGCATCCAGTCCCTCCAAGAAAATGCCTCCAAGAAAGTGGAGATGACTTTGCATGTGAGGATAGCACCTGCAGCATGCCTCTGGTGCCCTTTTCCAGATTTTGCTCTTGTGTTTCTTCCCCAGAAATCAGAAGTGACTTCCTTCAGAAGGAGAGCACAAATTGTAGAAACAAATGAGCAGGATGGCTTCCTGATGCTCTGCAACATCCTTATTTAACCAGACAACTGTACTGCATCAGACGTTCACGCTGCCGTTGATCGGAGTGAGAAAGATACATTGCATTGCAAATCTGTGGAGGTGGTATCTGTGATGAGTGGCATGAGTCTTCACAACTGTGCTTGTCCCCATGTCATGGTATGGCATTTTTCCTTGAGGAGAGGTGTGAGCAATACAGCCTGACAGGCTGATTGGTGCTGTTAGAGCAGGACAGAGTTTGGTTTGCGTCTGGGTGAGCACAGCAGAAAGCTGACATGAGGTTCTGGCACGCAGAGGACCCTTCTGCCCAGCTGCTTTCTGTACAGACCTTGATGGATCCCTATGCAGACACATGGGGGACATGGAGAAGCTGGCGATGTTCAAAGACAGTGTCTGCGTCTAGTAATGCCAATGGGCTTGGTTGCATTTTAGCATCCTCAAGACGAATGCAGCCAGATCAATTAAAGACCACACCATAGAAAGCTGCAGCTCCTCAGTCCTCCCCCAGACAATAATAAAAAGATGCCCTCGCTTTTCTCCTTCCTTGAAGACCCCAGGAGAGAATTAGCTGCTGCTGCAGGTGCAGTCGTCTTGCAGGGTGGTGAGAGCAATGAATACTAAGGTTTTTAGCTCAAGCACACTAAGGCTGTTCAGCAGCCATTGGATAATCCCCCGTTAATCAGATTATGTAAATTCCTACTTCAGCATCCCTATCCCATCTCTATCCCTGCTCTCCAAGCTGGAAATAAAAGGCACTCTAAAAAGGAACATTTAAACCACAAAAAAGGCAGCACTGCTGAAAGGGGTGGGCAGAGGGTGCTGAGATGTGGAGCAGCAGAGCAGGGCTTTGTTTCTGAGCAGGCGGGTGCTGCTGTTTGGGCAAGCACCAGAGACACCACCAAAGCACGGGCCAGAGCAGGCATTGTCCATGTGCTCACCCCCCTGTGCTGCAGGACTAACAGCTGGGATGATGCTTTTGGTGACCAAACCAAATGAAAGCTAATAAATAATAATAAAATATTATTATTAAGATAATAAAATATGATTGTTGGCAACCTGCCCATTGAGCCTGAACACGTAGCACTGCATCACCTGAACCTGCATTTTGGCTGAGTGCATGCAAGGTAATGACATCCTCCAGCCCTGGGATTCACATGGGATGGTGTTTCCCTGAAACGCTTGTCCAGAGCTCCAGCAATCACAACAGTGTCTTACAAACGTAATGAGCACCAGCCTCAAACTCTAGCTTACAGTCCTCATCTGGTCTCTGAGCCTGTCACTTTTTCATTGCCGCAGGACTGCTATTTTTTCACAAATTAGAGTGGAAAGCTGAGAAAGGCAATAGAGGTCAGCTACAACTGGCAAAGAGGAGCTTATTTATTCTTTGTGAGGCCACTGGAAATCACCCAGGAAGCTAAGCTGACCTACATTTGCTGTATAACAGTCCTGGCTGAAAGCAGCCCCTTTTGTTTGCGACAAAGATGGAAGCTCCTCTCCATGGCAGATGCAACACACTGGATATGAGCTTTTCCACTCAGATGAGGATTTCCACTAGTTCTGCAGTACTCACAGATGGTCAGGAGAGCTTGCTACCCAGTCCTTATAATTCTCACCTTGACAAAAATCTATCTTCCCTGTGGAAAGCAGAAAGAGATGTAGAGCAGTTGTACTACAGATCAGCAGAGTAGAAAGAGTGAGGAGTGATTTCTGCATGCCGTACACCACTGCTGCTTCACAGCAGCCAGTGAAGTTGCATCAGTTGACCTCAGCTATAGAGATGTGTGTAAAACCAGTAGAAAAACTGCAATTGAAATTCGAAACAGATGGTACAGTTATCAAGGCAGCAGTAAGGACATGCATTTATTGCTGACTAAAAAATAGGATAGTAAAATCTTTAAAAGTAAAGGAAGAAAGCTGTATTTATGGGTGAGAATAGTGAGCATGTCCAAGCTTTCTATGTGAAATGGACAGCAAGATCATAAAGTACTTCTGAGAGGCTGGGGTTGTTGCCATCTCTCTTTGCAAACAGAATCACAGAATCACAGAATTGTAGGGGTTGGAAGGGACCTCCAGAGATCATCGAGTCCAACCCCCCAACAAACAACAAAGATGCATTTCTGGTCCTGCAGAGAAGCAGGGCCAAGCACCAACTATGGGACCTCTCCTTTGAGTTTTCCAACCTCACCCACTCCCTTAGTGCAGCAATGTGCACTCGGAAGAGATGCTGGGGAGACTCAGAACTAATCTTCCTCCATTAAAGAGCAAGCCACATGGTTTCACAGACTTGCACATGAGGGAAGAGAACTTGCTAGACAGCACAAAAGCCTGGTCACTCCCTGCACCTCAAATGCAGTGAGGAATTTGCTGGACATTACTGGAATTGAATCTCTTGGTCCCTAGTTTTTGCCACTGGTTACAGTGCTGCTGCAGGAGGCACAAACACTTCTATGGCAGGCACCTTCCTGGACCTAAAAGATGGTCAGGAGCTCTCTTGACTCTCAGCTCCTCATTCGTTTGAATCACTCTTTTGAGTAATGTTAATGGGATGGCTTCATATGGCTGCACACCAGCTGGTCAAGCTCCATGTTGCCAGTGGAGATTCGCTGAGATGAGTGTCTTGCTCTTCTCACTTTTAGGTGAATTCCAGAGAACTTTTAATGTCTGGATATTTCTGTGTCAAGAGGAAAACAAGATGCTTGCCTCTTCCTCCTTGCTGCCAGTGTGTGGTTTAGAGGGGTCTGCAGCTCCTCTCTTGTGTGGCTAAAACATTTTCCTTGAGACTATAGTGAGTTTCAGCAGTAAAAAGGAAAAGATTTTTAGCTTCTGGAATTAAGCTGAAAAGTGTGGCCAGAATTTAAATCGCCCCCTGATGGGAGTGTTTTGTTAGCACTAATAAGAGATTCAAAAGGTTACATAAAGCTGCATATGATGTAAGTTTAATATTTCAGCAGTCTGCATGCAGCTGCTGTTCTGAGCCCCACGCAGACTCCTCCAGCTTGCTGTACTCAAAATCTATTGATCTAAATTTTAATTTCGAAGGGCAGACACCCAGATGTGTGTAATTGCTTCTTATTGCTCCCATCTGTAAAAAGCGGCTCTGAACTCACAGCAATGATGTTACTGTGTGTTTACAGCTCCTTGCTGCCCTTTCTCTATCCATCACTGTGTGCTGCTTTCATCGAACTGAAAGAGGTCACCCTCAAAACAATATGAACCCAGGCCCACCTCCTGAAATTGTTGTCCATACTATGACAGGGATTTCCTGCTCATCTGCAAGAGCTTTGTCGGGGAAATACAGCGTTTGAGGCCTGGCCCAGCATGTAACAAACACTTTCTTTTTCCTATGTGACCATGGCTGTGCACAGGAGCTGCTTCTGTTGGCCTCAGAAGCTGTGTCACAACAGGGCAGAGCCTTTTGCACCAGCTTGTGTACTGTGCAGTCACATGTGCCAGGAGCAGATTTTCTACCTTTTAGGAAGAAAAATAACTGGAATTACTCTCCTAGAATGTTTTAGGGGCTAAAATTTAAAGGTTAGCATGGCGAATTTCCAAAACTGGTACATGAAACATAGTAGTGAGGATGTTCATTCTTTGCAATCACCCACAAACATGCTCTCGGCTTCCTTCAAGTGGACAGAATCACAGAATGTTTTGGGTTGGAAGGGACCTTAAACCCCCTCAGTCCCATTGCTGTGCCATGGGACGGTGGGCTGCCCCACCAGCTCGGGCTGTCCAGGGCCTTGAATGGCCTTGAGTGCCTCCAGGGATGGGGCACGTACAGCAGCCCGATGTCCCCAACTCCAACAACTGCACAAGTGCTTCTCAGCCTTCTCTGTGCATCAGCACCAGGACTGCTCTCACATGTATGTCTGAGGAGAGAAACTGGCCACAGCATAAGCAAGAGAGGCAGAATATAGAGGCAGAATGCAAGTTCACAATAGTACTCTGTTTCTCTTCGACTTTTCAAGAGCTGATTATGAGTGGCTGCTAAAAACCTAGATTTCTTTCAGTGAAGAATTGCCTCAGATTGCAAGGAAGATTTCAGGATGGATGGATCCCTGCAGAAATCTTTGTGAGAAAGAGCCCAAAACACAATATAGCCTTTACTGCTTTCACTATCCTGGTTCCCTTCTCCCTGCCTGCCAGCTGTCCCAGTGTCCTGGTCTTAGCTGCAGGGGTGCCATGCAGAGACAGCTGGGGCTTACTTAGACCTTGCAGGAAGAGGATGGGTTGTGGCCCCCCTTGTAAGGATGAACCTGGCCCTGTGGAGGTCATGAGTGAAACCCATGTCAGACAGCAGCCAGAGCAAGATCCAGCTCTCTGCGCTTACACGTAAACGTGAACATAAAACAGCCCATGCAGCCCGTCTCACTACAAGAACAGCCACTTTTCTGGCTGGGTACTCCGTGTTTGGCCAGGGCTCGAAAACCCTGAGCAGTAGGGGTTGTCCAAGCACTCAGGGATTAGCAATTTTAGTCTTGCCCTTTTCTGAGCTGGCCAGTCCCGCTGCTGCAGGCAGCGTGCTGACCAGGGGATGCCTGGCAGGCTGTGGTAAGCGACAGGCTGAGGACGCAGCACAGAAAAGGAGCACTCTGCAACTTTCCAATGTAAATTACATGGAAATTAGGCAGCGTGAAGCCAAAGGCCCCTCTGGAATAGGACCTTTAGTTAACATAACACTTGTGCTAAATGAAGCAGTTGACAAAGCTTTCAGGCTGTAGTGCCACTGTTAATTCACCGCATGAAAGCGCTAAAGCTCCGGTTGAGCTCCGCGGGGGAGGAGCTGCCCTGCCGGGACTGAGAGCAGCCGCGTCTTTCCACCGCTGGGACGCTCCGATTGCTGGGGCAGCCCTCAGCAGAGATGTGCAGCGCTTTTAACAGCACACCGTGCGTTTGTACCAAGGCTGTGCAGAGGCAGTTGGTTTGGGTCTGGGGAAATTCTGTGACTATTTTCCTACAAAGAGAACCGTTTTCCCGGGGCACGGGACAAATCAGTCTGCGTTACCAACATAACCGTGGTGTTCAGAGGTCATCTCAGACATCCCCACACCTTCTGACCTTCTCCCTGGAGAGTAAGCCTGACAAAGAGGTGTTCTGGGCTACATCAGGACCCTACAGCATCCCCTCTGCCGGCCCCGTGCTGAGGGGCACCCTTGCACATAAGGCTCACTCCTCAGTGCCTCCTTCCTGCATTGGCAGTCTGTGTTCTGTTTCTTGCAGTCATATTTGAGCTTGTTGGCTGCTGTCACCGAGCTCAGAGGGTGTCCAGAAACATTTACAGGCTCAGAGATAATTAAATAAATAAACAAATATTTTTAAGGAAAAATTTTGATTCTTGCTACAAGCACTTTCCTTTTTTTTCCCCAGATGTACTTCGACATCTGACCCAGCCAGAGCTGTGCCTGGGCTAGTGGGTACAGTTCCCTCTGTCCCTACAGAAAGAGGCAGGGAGTGGTGTCTAGGAGAGAAAAGGCAGGACAGAGAAAATCTCCCGGGAGATGCAAAGCAAGCTCCTGGATTGCTAGGACCAGTGGTGACACGCGCCAGACAAAGGACCTGCTATTCTATAAATGAGGCAGCCAGGACCAGCACCAGGCTGACTCCATCCAGCGAGAGCGAGCTCTGTGGCCAGGCACGGCAAGAGCTGCTAGGGAGCGGGAAAAGGACGCGTCTGATTTTGCTGTCCCTTCATCTGCTGTCCTGGTTTGCTGAGCCTCAAGCACCTGTGACCAGAAACGTAAGTGACAATTTACTTGCCTCTGTGCAGAACTTCATCCCATCTCCTGGGCTTACCTTGCAATTTTCTTAGGAATGCCGATGTTTCCTTTCTGAAACACACAGCGGGGAATATCTTCCAGGAAGGAATTTCTGCAATTACCTTTTACCATTCCCTAGATTCTTCTTTATCGTCATGGTACTTCAGAATCTTGTCATCAAAAAGCTAAAAGTAAGGCACCTTATCTGACAGAACAGTTACAGAAACAGTTGCGTTTAATCAAACAAAGTAACTGTATTCCCCTAATTTTGTGCCAAGAATTTCCAGTTCTTAGCATCTGCTAAGAAGACTCAGTTAATCAGCTTCACACCAGGAGAAATTAGTTTTTGTTTTTACTGTTTTGGGAAGAAATGTCCTTACATTATGACCTTGCAATTACACATTAGGCAAACTCATTTATACTACCAGAAAGTGCTGTAATCAGTCGTTGCATTTGGGTGAAATGATTATATAGAGCACCACAAGCTCCCTGAGAAATAAATGAATTCTACAGTGTTTGATATTTGTAACAAATTATTTGTGAAAACACAGAGAAGCATACATTTGCCAGAATTTGCTATATGTTTACGAACTAGATAGTGTGGAAATCCTATGAATGTGTAAATAAATAAGGATGCAAAGAAAGATCTTCAAACTTCAAGCCTCATGTACTTAACAACAACCTATTACTTTACCGGTCATATGTCTTACAGCTGATGAGTCTGCACTATACATTACATTCCAAATTTGTTCCAGTTTAGTAGTTTACTTAGCAGGAAAAGTTTAAGGACATCATTATTCATTTAAGTTCAGCTGTAAAACATAAACAACTCTCAGACTTAAAAACATAAAAAATAAAAATAAAAAATTGAAGCTGCCCAATGCAGAATGGGTTAATATTTCCAGGGCTAATAGAGCTATATTTGCCTGAGATTGTCAATAAATAATAAGAGCATTTTTTCTAAGGTAGTCGTCCCTATTTTTCTTGCTTTCCATGAAACAGTAAAGGATGATACATGGTTTGTAGAACCCATCTCCACTCTGTGCCTATCATTTCAGACACACACACACACAAAACACCACAATAGAAAAAGCAAAACAGGGCCAAAATAAACACAGCTTGCTCTTACTGCCTGTTTGAATATATAAGTTTAGGTTGGGTATCAGGAAACACTTCTTTACAGAAAGAGTTGTTAAGCACTGGAATAGGCTCCCCAGGGAGGTGGTTGAGTCACCATCCCTGGATGTGTTTAAAAACCATTTGGATGTGGTGCTCAGGGACATGATTTAGCAGAAGGTTGTTACAATTAGGGTACTATGGTTAGGCTGTGGTTGGACTCAATCATCTTTTCCAACCTAAGTGATTCTATGATTCTGATTATTACAGTGGTCATAGCATGAGCAGACAATTGAAGAAATGAGCAGCTCCCAGTGCTAGCAATCTTGGAGCATGATCTGGGACTGAAACAAAGGTGCCCAGAAGAGAGGGCTGTGGCCTGCAGACCTGAATACTGACCTTTCTGTAAGGCACTGTCCCATGCAGGTTAGCAGTGTGACACCTGTGGGAAACCACAGTCCTTGTTTTGTGTTGGTTTGTGTCACACCTCTGGAAGTGAAGCTTTGCTGTGGTGGGTATGTTTCTCCACACTTCTGCTGACTCAATTAGTTCCTGGTATGATGCCATGGTAGCCTGTTTTAAGTCATTTTTGGTAGGAAGGTGATACATTGCAAATAACTTTTCAAACTTTTGCTCCTACTGAAGCCAGAGACAGATTTGCTACCAACCTCAGAGCACACTTGGATAGAACGCAAAAGCCAAACTTCATCTCGTTTGTGTCCTAAAATACCATCACATCCACATTCTCCTGAGGCAAATGTCCCTTATGGCATTGTCTTTCTCCCTCTGCTCCTCACAGCTCCCTCTGACAGAGCCAGCTGCTGCAGACTTGTCTTTGCCGAGCTGAGAGACAGGTGGTATCTTATCATCCCCCATCTTCATGTGGCAGACCTCCAGTGAGGATTACCCTATGTAAGGAGCTAGTAGATGATGTCTGTGTACAGCAGGGCTCTGCACACAAGTCTGGCAAAGAACGGAGTCCCTGAAGAGCTCCTGGAAGAAGACTTATCTGTTTTTTTCCTTCTGTGTTAATACTGTGGCACCACAATAGCGTCCACACGTAACATTTGGGAAATTAACTCAACAGACACTGTTTTTAAATGAAACCCAGTGGAGCTGTAATTGAGGCTTTGTCTCAAGGCAGCCATACTAGCGATGGGATGAGGAAGACAGAGAAGATTTATTACAAAATGTCTCCCAGATCTTCTTGAATAGACAGTAACATTTGTGCGAGTTTAGCCTCAAAAAACAATAATAATAAAAATAAAGGGTAGCTAGAGTTCCTGGTCAAATGTCCCTTTCTATTTTGTTGTGCATAGCAAGCTATTGTGTCCAAGTCAACACAGTAGACATCGATTTAACAAAACTGCTACAGCACATGAGTGGCATTTTTGCTTTGCATAGGGCTGTGGTGTAGTTCAGTTTTACTGCAAAGGAACATAAAAAGCTTGACAAGTGAGAATCTACAGGAAAAATAATCCTGTATGTATGTATGTGCACAACATTTATGGCATGGTCTCAACCTCGTATTTTGCTCCCTGCCAAATGTCTGTTGGGTGACAGCCCTCTGCTTTCCCAATCTACCTTTCCCAAGGCAGTCTTAGGCAACACAACAGGAAGGTGCCCAAGCTCAAAGGCCAGCAGGGAAGGCTGATTTCACTGAAATTTCACTGGTGACTGATGGAGAGCAGTGAGCTTACTCCCAGCTACACTGTCCTCTTGTCAGACCTTTTCAAAAATGCACATCACTGGAGTTATCTTCAACAGAGCACTGTAATGGTCACAAGCTTAAGGCAGCCTCTGCATTGAAGGGTACTTGCCCAAACTACATGTGATTGCAGTCTCAGAAGGCAGGTTTCTCCACAGCCAGCCTTGCCACTGTTAGCCTGGTTGCTCACCTAGAAGGTGCACATTTCTAGCAGAGGAGTAAGCGATTTCACTGTGTGCATTTTGTCCCATGTTTACAGATCATACAAAAGGTAAACCACCCTGTCAGTACTGACTATTCATTATGGTGCTTTTGCTCCTCTGCTGCACTTTGTACTGCATGATTGCCAGAAAACACTCCTGATAGAGGCACGAGGCAGTGAAAGGAGCCCTTGTTTAATGCTGAAGTAGCTTCTCTTCCTACACCTGGCTTAAAACAAAATGAAGTTCCCTTACAGATGTATGGAATCACTCTGTGAGAGCTGGGAGCAAGCACTCAGCTTCACCGCACTGGCCCAGCACTACCAATGCCTGGTATAGTTGGACCACTGTGAGCTGGGCTTTTCCCCAGCTGAGTCATACAAACACATAGACAACTTCCTCTCCAAAAACATAGAATCATAGAATTGCTCAGGTTGGAAAAGACCTTAAAGATTATCAACTCCAACCGCAACCAAACCATACTACTCTAACAACCCATCACTAGCTGAAACAGACTAATGATGGGTAGGAGGGACATGCAGGGGCAAAGAATTATCAGGAATGAGGACAGCAGCACAGCTCCTAATGGCCGGCACGGCTTTGTCTCACTGAGCTGTGCTGTGCTCTACCTATGACTTGTCCACCAGTGTTCTGATGGGGTATGGGGGGGGGGATGTAGCACGTGAGAAGGATATGGGAGTACTCAGGATAGCTGAGGGGAACAAGTTCCTAGAGGCGTGCTGCTCCTCCAGCAGTCCACTGAGCTGGGGTATGTCATCACCCCCCTCTCTCCCTTCCCCTCTTGGCCCAAGGGAAGTCCTTCAGACCTGTGCGAACAGAGTGTGGTTCAGCTGCAGAGAGTTCAAGATTATTTCTCCTACAGAGAGGAGAAAAAAAAGTCACACGTGTTATTGATAGGCAGCTTAATGTCCTGTGACATCCATGCTCAATCTTTGCATGGCACTGAGTCCTGCGCTCCACGGCTGGCATGAAGCTGAAGAGGAAAACAATGAGCTTCCTCTTTCTCCTCTTCTCCATGTTGCATTGATGCAAAGTGAACAAAGCATGGCTGTGGGCAGCTCTATCGGCGATCTCTGCTCCCTGTGGCAGATCAGGCTGCCAGCACCTGCCTGGTGCCAGATCCAGGCACCACCCGCTGCTCTACAGTCATTTACCTCAGAGCTGAAGGGACTTCACAAAATCGATGTGTTAAATAACCAGTTTTAGCAGGCACGGGGCTTCTTCCCCTATGGAGTAACAGCATGGCACTAAGGTTTTACTAGCAGCACTCCAATTCTTGCTGGCAGCAGGCATCTGCTGTCTGATTAAGATTTGCAGGAGTAGGTCTCCAGTGGCTAGTTTCAACATGGATTTAACTTCAGCGAGGTCAAAGGTATAAACTGAGGGAGGAACTTTCTCCTCCAAGATCTTTATTTAATAGCAACCTGCTAATTATGATAGAGTGCTGGGCTGCTGGGGAGTCCCCTGCCAGCCCTTGGACATTAAATGCTGGCTCGGGGCCGTTTGCCAGGGAAGTCCTTGCAGAGATGGTGCTCTGTCCCCAGGCTGGAGCAGCTGCTGCTGGAATTGCCTGAGCAGCTCTTGCACGGTGCTGCCACCGAGGGAGAGATCTTCATCTCTGCTATTGTTTACTCTTTTGTCTGGTGACACTTGCGGCTGCACTAGCCACAGCCAGATTTTTTTTCCCCCTATTTTTGTGCTTTTCAAAAAGGTAGGCAGGAGGTGGAAAGAGCTTCAGTTATCTGTTCGGTGGGTGGCAGTGTTTTGTTTTTCTCTCGCTGGCTGTCAGGGCAGATTCACTGCTGGGCTGTGGTTATGGCTCTGCACAATTCTCTTTACATGCTGCAGATGTGGATCTCAGCTCATGAAGATGCACTTAACTACTGTTTCTGGATTTGCCTCCCTGATCCCAGTTAAATCCTGTCCTCAATGGCAACGTTTTGAACTGCAGTGTTACTCCACCAGTAAAAATGGTGTAACCCTCCAGATTTACATTCTTCTGAGCAGAATTAATCCTCCTGGATCTAGGCAGGATTGCCTTCCCATTTTCCTCCTTCATCACATAAATGTGGGCTGTTAGCCTGTAGCTGGCAGAGATGACCAGAAAGCACTGAATAATCCAGGTGTGCAGGATAAAGCAATTTGTCTGCAGTATGTGGAAACAAAGTGGTGATTTCTGCAGAGATTTAAAATGGGCTGGTGCAATACAAATTGCACGCAGCCACCAGCCAATACATATTTTACGCATTGCACCAGGAAAGCTAAAGAATATATTGCTCAGACGTGCAGCATTAGCGAAGATCTGAAGCTGCACGCAATTCCATATTGAAAGCCAAGCCTGGTGGGGAGGGCTGGAGAGAAGGAGGGAGGAGGAGGGAAGGAATGAGACAAAAGGAATGGAAATCAGATGCTTTGTCAGTGAACTCGCTGCTCCTTGACTGGAAGGTGCCATAGTTAGAGAAAATTGGAAGGGTGTGTTGGGGATGATGCGAGGAATTAAGCTGTGTTGAAACGTTAACATTGGGCAGTCGTGGACCAGGCACATTCTTCTCTCACCTTTCCAGCAGAACCTCCCAGAGAAACAATGAGATTATGTGAAGCACCAAGACAGTGAGGAGCGGGAGGACTGAGATGTAAGGTGGAGAGGCTGTGGAGGTGATTTACAGCTGCAGGGACCTCCCTGTACAGGCACTAGAGCAGGAGGAGGTAGCGGGGGCGGGGGAAGCTGCTGTTTGCTGATCTTGAACAAATGTCAGAAATACAAGCACACACTTTTGAAGTGTAAAGCAGGCACTGGTCTCACAAAGGCATCTATTTGCTGACGAGGCTTGTGACCACAGATTGCATTGTCCTTTCCAAGCGAAAGAGGAGAGAGACAAAGGCAGCGTGGTGCGAAGGAGCAGGCTGGGGGTTATTTCTCCACCATAACTCTGCTAAAATGACGAGGTGACCACGCTCCAGTTTGCAGCACTGACCTGTTCTCACGGAGTGCTGTGCCGGGTGCTATGCAGCAGGAGGAAGGAGTCGAGCTTCCACCGGCATTCACGACTGAGATGCAAACAAACAGAGCAGGGTACCTGCTCTGATACATGATAGTACATGGATGGGAATGGAACACAGTCCACCCAGACCACTAGAAGAAACAAGGAGGCCCAAATTATCTTCCCTAGTTTATAAAAAAACAACTGTTTTGCACACAGATAAATTTATTCTAAAACAAGCAAACAAACAAACTGAATCAAACTAAAACAGAAAAGGGTGGAGAGAAGTGGGTGGTGCTCTGAATTTCATATGAATCCAAGCAGCTGCTCGGAAGAATAAAATCGTAATGGCAAAAATTTTGCCTTGGGGAATGAACGTGCTGCAGCTGACAGAAGCACTGGAGGACAATGCTTGAAATCTATTTTCCTGACTTGGCAGCATTTTTGCCTGAAAGGTGCATGCTAGCTCTTCCAGGTGAGTGCAGGGGACAAAGAAGGATTGTCCACAATGCACAAACTTAAAGTAACATTCAGAGTAGGAAGGCAATTTTTTTTTTTTTTTAATAAAATACTCTGTTTAAAAAGACAATCTCCATTTGGATTGAGAAATGGGTCTCAATGCAAGTTTACAAAAACAGGAAGAACCTTCAGCCACCTAAAATACTAGAGCTAGTTTTTAACAGGAGCTGCTCATGAAACAAGCACATTCTGATCAGACAACTTTCTTGTCCCCTTAAGGCGGTGTAGACAACTGGGCTGACGGTAGTTCCAAGCTTCTACTAAAATAGCAGTGAGGTAGCAGTGTAGAGGCTACAGATGAGACCAGCCTGGGAGCACAGCCATATATAGTCTACATGAGTGTGTCTCTGATGGAGGAGTCTGAATGTCGCTCCAACATGATTTACGGCCCTACAGCTGTGTTTGTCTGATGATTTGCAAGGAGTGTTAGACTGTGAAGTGAAGGTGCTGAGAGGGGACTTCCCGTCTGCTGTGCGTGTCTTGCCTCCCTGCCAAGGAAGACCCACTTGATCTCTGTGTCACAGTGGGATTGCTTTACTCACCCAGAATTTTGCCACATGCTTCGATGAAGGTGAGCACCTCGCACAGCATGAGGCTTCTTCACATGGCTACGGCTTCGTAGCAGGGATCTCCAGTGTTTTCCGTTCTGAGCGTGAGGAGCGCTGCCTCCCCTGCTTTGCAGCCTCTGGGACTGCCCTGGGAGTGAGTTTGCCGATGAATATAAAGAGCTGAGGGTTTCACATTCATGAGAGAGAAGATGGAAGCATTTGTCCTTTACTCCCTTGGCTGTCGATAGTTTTCTCTGCTCCAGCTGTCTGCATGCCATTGGCATAAAAAAAACTTCAGAAATGGAAGAGTGAATATCTCCCACAGGGCTGTGAGGCAGAAGGGAAGGCTTTTGAGAGGGAACTACAGCCATCAGATATTTCTGAACAGAACTTGAGGGCTTTCCTGGGAAATGGAAATGAGCAAGAACAGCAGGGTGGCCTGACAACCAGTCTCCCATGGGCTGAAAACATCAATGAGCAGGATTAGGTGAATTCCAAAAGTTTTTGACAATGTTTCTAATAAATGGCATTTAAAACCACCCATTGCACCTAGCACAGCAGTGTTCTGTTTCCAGGTCTGTTCTGGGCACTGGGTCCCCTTTGTTGCTCAGCACTGTGAAGCAGCATGGCCAGTAACATCTGCATGGACTTTTGGAATGCCTGCACATTTTGTAGGCATCACACTGTCCCTTCACAGCCTGTGAACCCTGCCCAGGAGCACTCGTGGCATTTGTGGCTTAGTCTTAGCAGATCTCAGAGGCTAAAATAGAAGCCTAAATGTACTGAACTGGGGAATCCCTGTCACCAGCAGTGAGCCATCAATGTGGGCAGGGAACCAGACCATTGCTTCCCTGGAAGAAATCTTCTAAAATAACCTAAAGTAATCCTAAAGTAACCATGTGTTCATTATCATCAGCTGTTGCCTTCTAAGGCCCCTGCTGGAGGTCCACCTCTGTATGGCTTATCTCCTGCTATACTCTGAAACTTGGGACAGGTGGGAACAGCCCCTAAGAAGGTGTGAAATGGGCCTTGATAAACATGGGTGTTTTGTCATGGTCCTGCCCACCACCCCTCCCTTCTTACCCTGCAAGAAGTGCTCAGGTGCCCCACACAGCCCTGCGTTGCGGGGCTGTACAAGGAAATTACATTCATTTACTCTTTTGTGAAATTTTTATTGGACTCTGGTGTCTGCAGCTGCTATGCCTATGATTGTGGATTTATACTGAGACATAATTTTTAAGAGTGGGGTGAATCTGTGTGTGCAGGGCAAGGATATCAGCCACAGAGGGCAACAATTAAGAATTCCTAGCATCATGACCAAGTGTTCACAGCTGCCACAGAGGTAACAGCATGTCCAGAGCATCGGCCTGCAGGAAAGTCAGGGATATCTAGCACTCAATATCCATCTCCTTTACTTTACAGCACCTTGAAAATGACCAGGAAGATCTTCACCAACACCAGGGAGCGATGGAGGCAGCAAAATGTCAACAGCGCCTTTGCCAAGCTGAGGAAACTTATTCCCACCCATCCACCAGACAAAAAACTGAGCAAGAATGAGACACTACGGCTAGCTATGAGATACATCAACTTCCTTGTCAAGGTGCTGGGAGAGCCAGGCCTGCAGCAGACAGCAGTGGCAGCACGAGGCAGCATCCTGGGATTCTTCCAGCAAGCCCCATGCTTGCAGAGTATGGAGGAGCTAACTCTCATTGAAAGCTGTGGTGCCTCTTCTCCTAGCATGAGCAGCAACATTGCAGAATGCTGGTCAGAGACTTCATCTCCTTAGCAGAGAACGAGAGATGCAGTCTTGGTGTTAGTCTGATAGTCACTATCTTTGTGGGTTGCCTCTCTATGTACAACGATGATATATTTGTATTTATTACTGCTTTATTTAAGTTTCCATTTAATGGCAAAGGAATTCCTTGGTCAGTTAGCAATTGAAAGAGCAATTGAAAGAGGTCACGCTCTGGGAACTAGGAAAGACTCACTGCTGTAACAGACAATTCTAAGCCAGAAAAGCCACTGCCCTGACCTCCTCTATCAGTTGGGGCCACAGAAATCCACCCAGTGGTTCTGTCAGGGGAAGAGATTATTCTCCCATGGCATTTTGAAGAAGCACTCTGA
Organism: Tetrao urogallus; assembly: GCF_951394365.1. Classification (NCBI taxonomy): domain Eukaryota; kingdom Metazoa; phylum Chordata; class Aves; order Galliformes; family Phasianidae; genus Tetrao; species Tetrao urogallus. The sequence goes on from NC_136816.1 coordinate 20,321,015, forward strand.
GCTTAAGAAATGATGAATGTGCCACAAAACGTGTCCAAAAAGACGCCTGGCAATGGCAGTGAAAGGTTTTGAGGGATGTCGTATTTTCTCCAGTCCTCCACTGCTGGTTCTAGTAACCACCTGCATTCACTGCAAATCTTATTTCCAACTTGAACTTCTTTGAAAATACAAATCCTGACCCTTGAACCTGGCTACATCTTTATCAGACTGGAGGAATCCCTAATATTACAGCAAAATGCTATTTAACAAAATTTAAAATTAGCTTGAAACAAAAGTGTTGTTTTAAAATAAAGGTAGAGTCAAAGATGAATTTCAGAGAAATCTGTGAAGCCTATACCTAGCAGTACACAGCATGTGTATATGAAGGAAGCTGGCTGACTACACTCCAGCTGCTATCAAAACCCATCAAGCAGATTGCTGGCTAAATGCCTTTGTTCTTCAACAGCTGTAAAAATAGGGGAAGCCCTCGTTCTGAGCAAGAGATCTCAGGAAAAAGGCCTGAATGACACTCTCAGAAAACCTTTATGGAACACAAGCGATCACTGCCCTTCTCGTGCACAGGTGGGATGTAATGAGCAACGTGCTCTAGTGCCTGTTTGGCACAGGCTGCATGCCAGGTGTCTTGGCAACCACCGTGCTGTATTCAGGCAATAAGCAGGATGAGCAGAGTTTTGTGAGGGTGATCACTGTGGGTTGTTACACAGATCAATTCCCTGAATTATAACCTGTATCAGAAAAGATTTGTCCTGCTCATGAAAGGTACAAAGCTGCTGAGAGCAAGAGAAAAAATTACGTTGGGCTCAAGTAGACCTTCTTCAATGTTAACACGTTTCCTTTGACAAAAGTCCTTTCTATTTTCAAATAAAACAAGGTACGTGTCAGTGTTTAGAAAAAACTCTATGGCAGGTAAAGAAACAGATCATCCACATGCCAAAGCATCTCCCTGGGCTGTTTCTTCTTATTTGTGACACAGGGAGCTGCCTTCAGGAAGTGGAGACAGGGCTTGTTTAGGTAACAAATACAGCCCTTCTACCTGAGGGTATTTGCCACCCACAGCTCAGCTGCATTTAAAGCTTCACCAAACAGCAGGCATACTTTTCTCCTTCCTCCTTGGCATCTTTCAGGGCTGCACAAAAACAAACAAACAAACAAACAAACAAACAAAGCCAGGTCTGGTTCTTGTGAAGTGCATACTGTGCTGCTTAATGCACTGACAGAACAACACTGCTCACTCCGTACAGGGTTGATGCTGTGGGGTGCAGGAATATCAGTGGAAACCTTTGACCAAAAGAAAAAAAAGTTTAAGTGGTTAATGACCATTTTGTTTCTGAACACTGTGAATCTCCACTTGCTTGTTCCTGCATTACTGAGTTCTGAGGGCTAAAGATGGTACAGGAGAGCAGCTGAGTGGAAACACATAGGAGTCTTTTGCATGGTCTGTGCAACTAGCACTGCCTTCTCCCCACCTCTGCATCCAAGGTAATGAGACAAGACGTTCTTCTAGCTTTTCAATGAATTAGTCCAAATAAATCAGAGCACTGATTGGTGAAGTGTGATGGTGTTCTTTATTCTATCAGCCACTTGCTGTCCTAAGAAACATGTGTCACCAAGACAAGTCAAAGCATCTCATCAGCAGAATTATTGCCTGGGGAAGGCAAAAGGAAACCTGTCAGTTCTGCAATGTAACGTGCTTGTAATATTCCCTATCCCTTCAAGTTCCTTTCTCAGTATTGTTTTGGTTCTCATCAGCGTTTTCTTTCTTCTCCTTCTCCATTTAGGAGCCCCCTACTTTCACATCCCATGTGTATTTGACTAAATCTATTGGCCAAAGAGTTTTTTGTCAGGTTGTTTTTTTTTTCCTTTGTGTTTTGGGGATTTCTTATCTGTACAATCAGGAACAAATATGGTGTGCCTGATCACGTTTTGCGCTACATTATGTTATTTAACATCTAATATATTCCAAATAAATTATTTAAGAAATGAATCTCTCTTTGTCCATAAATTTCTCTAAAATTTTGTTTTACAGTTGCATACCACTTGGCAGAGGATATCAGATTCACTGCAATGTAATTTCCAGTAAATATTCATTCTTCTATTTAGATCTTATGCAAGATTCTTGATCTTAGAAACAACTTGGAAGTAATATCAGATGACAAACAACGTTAGGAATTTTTTGGTTTTTGTCACTAATACTTTCTGGTGATTTTCCAACTCAAAACATTCAGTGGTACTTTATGATGTGCAAGAGAGGCATGCTTGTGCAAAACATGCCTGAGAAAGATTTCCCAGGAGATTCTATATAAAAATAATGAAATCAGCAAATGTGAACTTGAAGATATGTATTTATACCATGCAAGGCTATGTCAACTCAGAGAGGATCTTCTGCTTGCTGCAGGTAATGCCACACTGGTTGGCACACTCAAAATTTTCTGGGAAGATAATGGCTCCTGTGGCATGGAGATCTACCACATCAGTTGTAGCTGGCTGAAAACATCTCTCACATATCTTGGCAGTGGCAAAACCTTAGTATAAATGACATAATAGTCACATACTAAGGTTTATAGTAATAGTCCCTAATAGTAAGATCCCTACTGTATCTCCTACAGGTATCTAGTAGTGCTAAAGTGGATTGAGTGGCACTTTCTTCCTTTTTTGGGGGGGGCAGGGGGAGAAGGGAGAGGTGTAAGGGGGATAACATGGCTCTTAATACTGCATGGAAAACTAATTAAGGTGGTCATCTTATAGAAGAATTTTTGGTGTCTCCAGATAGCAAATGGTATGATGCAAGGTTAAAAAATAAGTTATGTTTCTCTCCAACTCATGGTACACGCTAGCTTGAGTGGAGTGAGGCGTCCTCACATTCCTTTGTGAAGCAGAAATCCTGATGAATCATTCCTTTACTCAGAATTTCCATGAAGATCAACAGAAGAATATATCTCCACATTTCAGACTGAATGAGGATTACCTTTTACAGAGGGTGGCTGCCAGGGCTGCCAGTAGAGAAGTGGCACTCTTCTGCTATTGTAGAACCTAGGGGAACTGTTGCCAGAAAAGTTTAAGTTTAAGTTAACCACAGCACCCCTAAGAACAAGCCTGTTGTCCAGACTTGTGTTCATCATTTGGTCTTCCACATTCTCAGCATCTGCTTCGTGCCTATGGATCGTAACTGAAGTCTCCTTAGAGACTGGTGTTGAGTAAAGGAAGAAAAGTGCTGAGACCATGTCTTGCAAGAAGGCTCTAGTGTTGTGTGAATTCTAGTGAGGCCAGCCTGTGGTCAGAGGGAGGCCAGGCATAAAGTCAGGGTTTTGTCCTGGGATTCAGTGGATTCAAATCCTAGCTGACATGAAACATACTGCATCTAGCACTGCATGTTGTGCAATGCATACACAGATCTGGATGGTGCTTTTTTTTCTTTTTTCTTTTTTTTTTTTTTAAACCTAGATGTGTTGTTGTTCAGATTGGGACAATTTTGCGGTAAGACATGCACTCAGCAGCCTTATTAGTTATAGTGAGCCTAAATCAGGGAGGATGAGGCTACAGTGGACTTAAGGCAGACCCACACGATTCCTGAGTCAGCCAACGTAAATGGCAAAAAGGTGTTATTTAGGACACTAAGATACATCTCAGCATCTTGTTCTGAGCTTGAAGTAGAAGCTGCAGCACCAAGGTGTTCCAGAGACGCACAATTAAGGAAACATTTCATAACTTATCTTCTCATATCTAACTGTCTCCCATGAATTTATCTGCTGCTAGAGAATGATATGCAGTGACCATAGCTAGTGTGAGCAAGGCAGATCTGACTTTTGTCCTTTGAAGGCTGGGTGATGAAAAGAGGTGGAGAGAATAGGCGACTTAACTACTGACCTGTGGGGCAGAGGTCACTTGAGAGCCAATCTTAAATCTAAAGGCCAAAGACAAAGTGTCAGAATAGAAATCCATCAGTTTTCAGGGATATAATTGTGTTTTTAGTGCAGCAGCTGCTATGAGAATTGAAAGGGGGAAGGTGGATAAGCGAAGAAGGTCAAACAAGTGGAGAGGTAACAGAAAGTAGACAGGTTACTCTGTATCTGATCAAGAAATGCATCTGCTTGGATTTATCATCATTGTGCTGTTGATAAGCTAACCCTAGAGTTTTCAACACACTCTGGGTCAGTCCAGGTCTTCTCTGTGAGAAACAGACTCATCCCATTGTATTCTCCACCAGCCCCCTTCCTATGTGTGTGAACAAGTGCATATCCCATCCCTCCATGGTTTGTTTTGCTGCCACATATTGCAAAACCAATAGTGCACAAATGAGGGTCCTCTGCTAAGTTCCAGCTTTAGCATCTTCTGGAAAGAGATCCCTCTGGCAAAAACACAGACAAAGAGCAGCCATCTTTTGGGTGAAAGGCCTGGAACACAAATCTTACGAAGAGCAGCTGAGAGAACTGGGATTGTTCAGAGTAAAGAGGAGGCACAGGAAAGACGTTATTGATCTCTACACTCACCTGAAAGAGAGTTGTGGCAAGGTGGGGGTTATCTTCGTTTCCCAGATAACAGTGATAGGATGAGAGGGAATGGTCTCAAGCTGGGAAGATTCAGGTTATTAGGAAGAACTGGAACAGGCTGCCCAGGGAGGTGATGGAGTCACCATCCCTGGAGGTCTTTAAGCAAAGTATAGATGTAGTATTTGGGGACATGGTTTAGCAGACAATATTAGTGGTAGATGGGTGGTTGATCTAGATGATTTTAGAGTTTTTTCCGACCTTAATGACTCTAAAATTCTGTGTCTGCAATTCTTCTGCTGAGTGTCAGTGTCACAAAAGAGCATAGGGGTGGCTCAGGATGAAGGGTAGAAGTCCTTGTTGTGGGTCTCAGTATGGACTACGTTGGGCCTCAGATGTGTCTTCCAACTTTTGTGTTGGCAAGCAAAGCAGGGAGGTATTCACAGGTAGAGGGAAGAAGTTTCCCAAGACCCCACTTTTCTGTTCCATTACACCTGGCTAGTTCTGAACAACACTGAATAGCTCAGACCTGGGGAAGAGCCTTCACACTGCTCAAGGTTAGCCATGAAATACCTCTGTATGATGCTTAAGAAACCTGTCAATGCTGCACAGAGGTGAACCCAGGATGCAGATCATTGTTAACGGTGGAGTTGGATTATAGTATTCATTTCTTGGTTTTGGCAAACGTTAGATGTCCAGGATCTGAGAGAGGCTAGGAACAATCAATATTAAATCTTCATCAAATCAAAGAGGATTACTGTGTTCTGATAGGTAGGTATATAACCAGCTAAAATATGATCTACAGAAATCCCAGATTCAAGGGTATATTGTTAAATTCAAGCTTTAAAAGGGTTTACACATACTGGAAAGATGTGAGGACTTCAAAGAGGAATCTACAATGGCTAAAAGTACTCAGACTGGAAGGAGGTTATTAGACCTAGTAAACTAGGCTCAGAAATTCAGGCCAACTGACTGTATTTTGCTGCCTGTAGGGTAACAAATGTTTCAGAAGAAAGTATTTGGCCCTATTAAGAGCTGAGTAACAGTTTCTGATGTGATCTCTGTCACTCTGAATGGGAAAAGCCCACTGCCAAATGTGAGGATGGCTGCTGGCGCACCAGAGCAAGTGAGCCTGGCAGGCTGTGTTTGCCAAAAGCATTCAGCACTGGCACTGCTTTGGGTGGGAAATGTTCCCTTTGCTGCAAAGGCAGCAGAAATAACTTGGTGCTGAAGGGAGCTGCCCTTTCTGGCTCCTCTTTTCTCTGTGTTTTCACACACAGAAGAGCTGCCAGCTGTTGTGTGGTGAACATGCCCAGCCAAAGCATTTGGCAGAGGATATTCCAGTCTCAAAGGACACGTTTCTGCATTGACACAATGCAAACGGGTGTTCCCCAACACCTGGATATGGGCATGAGGAGAAACACTCATTACAGGCAGTGTTAGCAGACAAATTTTACCAATCTACTTTGATCTGGTGAGCAGATTAGAAAACATTTGTATACATATTCCTCTCATCATCTATTGGACGTTTGCTAAAGCTCACTTCCGGTCATGTGCAAATTTTGTCTTTAATTCTTCTTTCAGATGAAGGGAAAAGAAAAATAACAAAAATGAAAAGGAAATACCTTTGAAAGTGAGAGAAGGCACGTATGATGAATCTTATATGTCTGGCACACTTGTCTCGTGGGTGCATAGACTTCCTCTGTGTTACTTATATATATGTCATCAAAACAGAACTCTATGATCTCATTTCTGCTACACTTAATAAATAAATCAAATTGTCAGGTAATTCAGAAAGCTCTATGCAGAGACTCCTATTAATTTCAAACATTTCCAGAGTGTTTTCCAGCAGCACAGGCAGCTGAAACAATACATAAAAGTATTAAATATATTTTTAATATCTTAATACGTTTTATGTTTTTGTTATATGTTTGATATATTGATTGCCTACTTCTAAAGGTAAATAAGTGAAAATGATGGTAAAATGATAAAAAAAACCAAACAAACAAACTACATTTCTTTACTTCTTCTCACTACATCGTTTAAACACTTTGAACAGTTCTCAACCATGTGCTGTTAAGGTAAATGGAAGCACAAATAGTATTTCTTCTTGAAATCTACAGGTTTGCATCAGCCATGCGCTTGTCATAAATACTGCCTGAAAGCTTGACTTCCTCTGATATTTATGTTTGCTTTTATCCTGCCTCTGAAGTACTGAAGTCTAAGGCTGAGGTTCACAATAAAACTCCTGATCTTGAGGGCTCAACTTAAAACATTTCAGGGTTGTCATGAGTGCTTTTTGGGGTGCTTTCTGGTAGGGAGCTTTTATGGTTTACCTTGTAATTTCTGACCATGTGTGCTTTTAAGATACCTCAGAAAGATGAATGTGAATCCACATGGAAGAGCTGGCTGTGCAGAAGCAGCTCTGGAAGGCATGTGAAGACTTTTACTAAGTCAGTGATTTCATATTGCTTTCTGTGTATATAAAAATGCATAGTCTCTAGCTGCTTTTAAAACCTGTGACTATGGATTTGTGTCTTCAGTTCTGTAGGAAGGTTCTTTTCACGGCAAGAGCAGGAAGGTGCTAAACAGGGCAGGCACTAAGGCAATCAAGCAGGTCAGTTACCAATTTTAGCAATGCAAGCTCACTACAAGAAAAACAACAACAAAAACCAAAGCAATAAAAATCCCCACCACACTCCACCACCCCCACTCAGTAGGCTTTTTTCCTACAATGTCTCTTATCAGTCTCTTGCAGAGATTCTAAAGCTCTTATCTTGATAGTCCAGATTACCAAACTGATCTCCTCTCCATGATGAATGGAATCAATATTTTCTACTGTCAGCAAACCTTCATTCCCAAAACAGATAATCAATTTACAGAATTCTCCCCTCCCCTCCCCTCCTCTCTCCTCTCCTTCTCCTCCCCCCAATTAATTCCTATGCTTTAATACCATCTAAGAGTCCTTAGTGAGAAGAGGATCTGCTAGCTATGCAGGTGCAAGTTTTCAGCACCACAGCACAACAGCAATATCACCCCCTTCTGCCCTCCTTAGGGCTTCTCTTTGTGAACCACTTTTTCTTTTTCCTCCTTTTCAGCTCTACTACCCCATGAAGCTAATCTGATTATGCTAATTTGTACTTCATGAACCCAAACACTGTAAGGGATCTGTGGAGGGTGAGCCAGGCTGGGGATGAGGGTGGTGAGGACAGGATTGAGGGTGTGGGAGGGGGAAACACAGCATTGTCTAACGGGTTCAAGCCAGTTAACAAAAAAAGCTGTCTGTATTGTCAGACAAAGCACACTCTGGGTAACCCCTTGCTGCTCTTGACAACTTAGAGTGTTCCAAACTGGCCTGCGTTACTGAGCAGAAAAGGGAGCACGGAGAATATACAATGAAGGCACACAATGGGAAGTCTGTTTCCTGTTGAACGTTGCCTTTCTTTCTCCTTAACTAATCCTTCCCAGAATCTAGTAGTTGAAGTATGGTCCATGGATTGTTAGTCAGGTGGTAGCTATGGCACTAGACAGCTTCTGATACAACCTCATCTGTTCAACTAGACTAAGGCTGCACTCAAAAATTATTGAATAATGGGCAATGCGTTTTCAGGCATGCACACACAACTGCAAATAGGAGTCACCTCTGCAGAAGCTGGCCACATCTCTTTGCTTTAGCCTTGTTTTACCAGCATTATCTTTGCTATAATTAAAATCGCTGAGGAAACTGTTCTTCAAGAATAGAGAAAATCTGTTTCCAAGATAAAAGCAACCTTATTGTGGAGTTTAGGCAATCATAAAATCACAGAATTGTTTAGATTGCCGGGGGCCTCCTGAGATTGTCTGGTTCAGCACTCCTGCTCAAGCCATGCCACCAAGAGCAGGTTACCCACAAGAGCTTGTGCCAGTCGGACTCTGAATCTCCACAGACTGGGTCTGTAACGTCTATAGGAAATCTGTTTCCATGCTTATTCACTCCCACAGTAAGAAAGTCTTTTCTTGTGCTCAGGTGTGTTTTAAGTTTTCAATTCATGCCCATTGCCTACCATCCTGTCAGCAGTCAACAATGAGGATTCTAGGTCCTTCTACATCATTGCTTCCCAATACTCATTTTCACACACTGAACAGAAACGTCTTGAAAATATTAAAGTGTACTCTGTTGTTGTTTACTTTTTTTCTGCACCTACTTCAGGCAGAAATTCAGAATGGTGGTTTCTGAGAGACAATTCTTTCCTCTGCTAAAGATAAATTATTTGTTGCTGGGAGAGAAAACGGGAAATTTAAGGAAGATATTTGTTCTGCACTCCACCTTAAGTAGCATGGCTCTCATTTCTCCTGCAAAGCAGACTGTTCAGTCCTACAGCCCTAAACGGAATGTGTTAGGGCAGCATTTTATGAAAACAAATGGAGGAGTAAAAATGACTGTCTTAAAGCTGTCATCTCAGTTCAATTTTGGGCTCAGCTGTATTTGTACAATGTTTCAGGGAAAGCATTACATCTAAGATATTTGATAGGGCAGGAGACATCTATTATCTTGCCAGCAGTGCTCCTCTGTATCTTGAGATCTTGTTTGCTGAGCATGTCATGCATTACAACATGTAAATCAGTATTTAGCAAATCTAGCAGTAAACAAAATATTGAGTGGAATTACTAAGCAAAGGAGCAAAAAAAAAAAAAAAAAAAAATCAGAAAGGCAAAATTAACATAGTAAGTGTAAATAGAAAAAATACGCTTTCTGAAATTACTACATGTTGATTGGATTTCACATGGAAATCTCATTTGTTTTTCGTTTTCCTGGGAAATACTGAAGCTTATAAGACATAAGCCAAACCAGTGTTTTTATAACCTATGCTACATTGTACATAAATACATTCCATTAAACAAACAGCATGATATCTGAGACAAAGTAATCCCAGATCCTCTGCTTCTTCAAGGCCAGATTTTGGAAAGTACTGAACATCTAAAACCCTCTGATATCCAATCAACTTTAAAGGTCTGGGTTTTTGCCCTGCTGATGCATCCAACACAAAAAATACAATGTATATAGCAGGGCTTTAAACTAGATTTGATGGGGGAAGTAAATTCTCTGAGTGACAGAGAAGAGGCAGGGAACCCCGTCGCTTTAGGAAGCAAAGGGGAAAACCTCCCCCCAAGAAGCCCAGCAGAAGTGCCTGGGAAGTACATAGTATGGGAAATAAGCAGTATGAAATAGAAGAAGCCATGGTGCAGTTACATTATGTCAACGGTTTACGGGCTGGTTCGGCCCAGTTCCGTGACCAGTGGGGCGGAGGGATTTCACAAAATCCGAGCCTCCAGAAAAAGGGAACAGGGGACCCCAAAATAATTAAAAACAGCGGCAACGATCTGAGGAGAAACAAACTAATTTACTAAATACACTATCGGAATGCAAGATAGCACACTATAATACAATATAATCAGAACTGAAGCTAATAAATCAAATATAATGAGAGAGAGAATGTCCGAAAGGTGGATAGGCCTCACCACAACGCTGAGGTGAGATGCACAGTCCACCTGAGCAGCAGGGAGACAGGACGAGAGCCAACCATGAAGAGCAGACGAAAAAGAGCGCATCAGGTGACCTTGCCAGGACTTCTATCTCCTCTCCCTGAGCGCAAGGTCCCCTGGGGAATGTAGTTCTTCTTCTCTTCTGGGCAGGTACCCAGGACTTGAGCATTGACAGTTAAACTCCCAGTGCCCCACGTGATGTTATGATGTGGAATACCGAAAACCAAAAATCACAAAACCATGACAGATAACTATGACCTAATTTCTGTCACAGAAACATGGTAAAATGAATCACACAATGATGACTGAAAGCAACAAGCTTTTTTATAAAGGATAGGCTGGGTAGGAGGGGTGAGTGCCCTCTATGTCAAGAGGTAGGTAGACAGCAAAGAGCTCCCTCTGAAAAGCAGCTAAGATTAAGTTGAGAACTTTGGGTTAAAAATAGGGATCAGACCAAGAAAGAACATCTGGTGATTGGGCCTACCACAGGATGCCTGACCAAGGGGAGCCTGTTGATGAGGCCTTCTTGTTTTAGCTACAAGAATGCTCACAGGCTTTCATCCTGATGAGGGATTTCAACCCCTGGATATCTGCTGGAAAAGCAACATGGTTGCAAGCAAGCCAAGAGACTCCAGGATAACTTCCTGGTCCAGGCATCAGACAGAGCAACAAGAGGTGAAGTGTTACTGGACCTGGTGCTCACCAGTGTGGAGGAGAGCACTAAAGAAGCTAAGATTGGGCTGCCGTGACCACACGCAGGTTGAGTTCATGGCCTTCAGAAATGAGTTCATGGCCTGGCAAAGAGCAGAGGCAGGACCTGCACTTCTGGACAGCAAACTTTAAACTATTTAAGGAATTATTGGATGGGATCACCTGGGAAGCTGTTCTTAGGGATATAGGAATTGCACTGACAGATCTTTAAGGACACCTTTCTGAAAGCACAAGAGCTTTCCCTTAACCTACTCTACGTGGCCGTTGAGCAGAGATTGGTCCAGATGTTCTCCTGAGCTCCCTTCCAATCGTAGCCACCCTGTAGTTTTGTGAGCAGTGTTGCAACCTGTTTAAGTCCCGTGAAGAAAACATCCAGTGATACATCTGGAGTTGGAGTATGAGTTCAAGCTCACTCTAGAAATCAACTCTGTTCTATAAGCACAGCTCATTAAAGCACACGATGGACTATGCAGATACTTAGTCCAGTGCTGAAACCTAATCAGGGATGAAAAACCTGAGCACTCATGCACTGAGTAACTCTGTTACTCAGATAAGAAACACTTTTGTGCCTCCACTTTGCAGTACAGATTTGCATCAACCAGCACTCCAGGAAAATAAAGTGATGTTATGTTAGGGAATAAATGCCTGTGTTAACTTCCTGAGCTTTCTCCTTGCAGGTATTTTTATCAAAGCACTTTAGCAAACATTGAACAAACAAAAACGTAAGAGAGACATGAGAAAGTGACCTGTGGAGAAAGAGTATGGAAAAGAAGGAGAGTGATTGCACAGCTTATTATGAAGGTTGAGGCTCTACAGAGAAGGTATGGCCTGAGCATTCATGCATTCATTAAAAACTTGCAGAAGACAGAAGTAAAAAAGACCTCACAGATGAACAGATGAAGTTCTGAGCGAAATGGGAGACTGAGACCTGTACTAAACTAATGCATGGATCAAACAAGAAAATAAGGAAAGCTGGGATACAGCTGTGAAGAATCATAATGAAAGAAATAGGGTGCACCAGAGAGAGGAAGGAGACAAAAATGTACTAGAAAATCAAAGTAAGAAGCCTGAGGGGGATAAGTGACTGTTGGGAAAGTGAGGGAAATACAAGTGAGGCAGAGAACTATGGAGCAAATGGGGAACTGAACAGGAAGAGGACAAAGATCCTCTTAGGGGAACAGCTGTTTATGAAGGTGGATAGTGATGGGACAAGGGGAATGGTTTTAAACTGAGACAGGGGAGGTTTATGTTAGATATTAGGAGGAAGTTTTTCACCCAGAGGGTGGTGACACACTGGAACAGGTTGCCCAAGGAGGCTGTGGATGCCCCATCCCTGGAGGCACTCAAGGCCAGGCTGGATGTGGCTCTGGGCAGCCTGCTCTGGCGGTTGGCGACCCTGCACATAGCAGGGAGGTTGAAACTGGATGATCATTGTGATTCTTTTCAACCCAGGCCATTCTATGATTCTATGACTCTATGAAAGATAGATAGCATTGTGGGCAAACGACCACAGATCATGAGCAAAGCAGAGTGATGGCAGACAGTGGGAGTGTCCATTTTTGTATGTAGCAAAGATCCAGATTTTAACCTGGATTGATTTTGCTTAATAGATTTGAGTTTGAAAAATCTAAGAAAGGTGAATAAACTAAATATAGCAGTCCACAGAATATGAACATTTCTATTTGCCTGGTTTTGGAAAGTGGGGTGCAAGTTTTCAATCTAATGTTTAAATAAGTTCTCCTCTTTTCCTAAGGTACCATCTTTCAGTTCCAAGCCAGTGTCTGTAGAATCCCAGACATTAAGAAATACAACACTAAATAAGCATATTCCATATACAGCATTAACTTCAGAAGCAGGAAACCAGATCGTGCTTCCAAGCTAGGAACACAGACCTTCTCTTCAAAAATTATACCACCTTAATTGCCAAAGGAAATGAATACAACATTATTAATTGGGTATGAATACTCTAGTTCAGATTCTCCACGGCTTTTGTAAGATGTACAGAATAACAACTAACTAATCTCATGCTCTACAAAGACTAAAGATGTGGATTTGAATTCACTTTGAAACCAGTTTTCTTCGCCACTTCACTCTGCTACTGCCCAGTGTTACATAATGGTTTTAGCTTTGATTGGAATGGACTAATAACAACTGTCTGTCCAGTATCAGTTATAACATGAAGTAAGGCAGCTGTCAAGAACAGCAGACAAGCATGTGACACCTCAGACTTTCACAGCTGTTTTGTAAGTAGAAATGTGGCAACTTCATAAATAGCTAGAATGTTTTCTGAAGAAAATTCAGAAAACATTTGTATTAATTTATCATTATTGTACTGGAAAAAAAAGCCAACGTACTTCTGCAAAAAAAAAAAACAAAAACAAAACTTCGGCATATGTGGATGCAGAGCTACTGCTTTTTTTTTTCTTTGTTGTTGCTGTTTTTTATTATTATTATTATTATTATTATTATTATTATGTTGAGATTTACACCTCATGCACCATGGAATCCCAATGGTATCCTGGACTCCATCACAAGAGGGGTGGCCAGCAGGGACAGGGAGGTGATTGTCTCTCTCTACTCTGCCCTTGTGAAGCTCATCTGGAGTATTGCGTGCAGGTCTGGGGCCTCCAGTACAAGAGAGGACGTGGAGCTGTTGGAGAGGGTGCAAAGGAGCACTGTTAAGATGATTAGAGGGCTGGAGCACCTGCCCTGCAAAGAGGGTGCTGAGCCTGTTTAGCCTGGAGAAGAGAAGGCTTTGAGGAGACCTCACTGTGGCCTTCCAGTGTTTAAAAGGGGATTATAAAAAGGAGGGGAACCAACTTTTTACAAGGGTAGACACTGATACGACAAGGGTGAGTGGTTTTAAGCTCAAGGAAGGAAGCCTTACATTGGATGCAAGGGTATAGTTCTTCACAGAGAGAGTGGTGAGGTGCTGGAACAGGCTGCTCAGAGAGGTTGTGGATGTTCCATCCATGGAGGTGTTCAAGGCCAGATTGGATGGGGCCCTGGGCAGCCTGGTCTAGTACCAGATCTGGAGGTTGGCAGCCCTTCCAGTGGCAGGAGGGTTGGAAATTGATCATCTTGGGGTCCCTTCCAACTCAAGCCATTCTATGATTCTATAAACACAGTAGAATACTCATCAGCCCATTTTAAAATTTCTTATAAACACAATATTCCTTTTATCACCTCACCCACAAGAAATGAGGGGAGATCTCCTAGTTTAAAATAAAAAAAACACTAAGCCAATGTTTTACTAATACACAAAGTGTAACTAGCTTATAAACTAATGCCATCTTGTTATACTGACAGCAGAACCCCCAGCAGAGGGTACGTGAGGACCTGAGTAATTCAGGCGCTGCTGCTGAAAAGATGAGTAGGTGTGCTACCATTTCAGAACAGCTGAGTTTGTTTACGTGAAGGGCAGGCACAGCAGCACGCATGTCTGCGGTGTAAACATTGCCACCACGCACGTGTCGCTGGCCCACATTTTCTTTCACATCACCCAATTTTTGTTGCGGTCGTTGCCGAACATTTGGCTCTCGTTGATCCCACCTGCTGGTAACGAGGCCGGTGCCGCTCCGTGGCATGAAGCAGTACTGCAAGGAGCAGAAATGGTATGGCAACTTCCACAGCTTGTGGGCAGAACACCCTGCCAGGAAACCCTCTGCTGCTGCATAGGAACACGTCAGCACTCAGCGGGAGACAAAACCATACCGACCCGCTTTCCGCCAGAGGATGCAGCTACTAATGTATCACCTCCTGTCAGCTGTGGAAAGCAATATGCTGCTCTAGAAAATAACTGGTTTTCATGCCTGCGCTCAAGCACAGAAAGAAAGAAACCGAGAGCAAATAAAGTTCAATCGGAAAGCAGCGAGCTCACAGACGGACGTTTCCCCCCCGCCCCCTAGCTGGGATCAGACCCGGCCCAGCGCACCGCCGCTCCGCCCTCCGACGGCTCCCGGCGAGGGCCACGCTTCTCTCAAGCGCCCGCCGCCATGGAGCTGGAGCAGGTGCCGCTGCTCTTCTCCCGCCTGCCCATGTTCCCCTTCTTCGACCTGGCGCACTACATGGCCTCCGTCATGGCGCTGAAGGAGCAGCGGGGTGAGCGGCGCGGGGTTAGCGGGGAGCGGGGCGGGTCGCGCTGTGCCCCCGCATGGGAGAGGCGTCCCACGGCGGTCTGTGTGGCGCACGTCGGGACGACGCTTCAGCCCCCGCTTGCTCTTTTCCAGCACATCACCTTCACTGTCACTGTTATCCCCAGATCCCCCTTCTCCTTGTCCTAAGCATAGAGACCGCCTTGTGTTAGCGTAGCCACCTGTGGAGTGACTTCGGGCTGATAACCGTGCAGGAAACGGATCCGGCGTTGTGGATTGTGGAGCTGACTGGGAGCTGCAGCGCTCTGTTTGCTTACTGAGAGCTGATTCTTAGGTCACTTATGAAGCGTGTCTAGGTGAAAGTTTACTTCCTGCTGCATAAGTGCACTTAACAGGCAGTGAAGGCCAACCTAAAGTGCTGACATCTTCACCACGGCTTGTCGGCTGAAGTTGTTTCTGGGTGCTGACACGCAACACTTCAGTACATTTCTGCAACTTTCTATCTAAGGAGCTGTCTATCTAAAGGTGGTTAAAATGCATTGCCTTTAGACTTTCTTTTGGAATGAACACCCATGAGAGGAGTTGAGCAGTAGGAGTTGCTCTGCAGTGCTGTGCTGAGTGTAGTGTAGCTTCAGTGGGACATAACCTCAGGACAGCAAAAGTGATAGTTTGTGCTTTTTTTAAATTTAATTTTGAACCTTGTAGCTGTAAAGTTCAGAGCTTTTGAATATACCCGAATACTCAGAATTAATAACAGTAATTACAGTGACTGCATGCTGGTTTATCGCTTGCTTGCAGACAGTTTGAATATTATGCCACAGAATGATTAAGATTAGAAAAGACCTCCAAGATGTTCACATCCAACCACCACCGCTTCCCACCATGCCCATCAACTATATCCCTCAGTGCCGTGTCCACACGGTTCTTGAACACGTCCAGGGATGGTGACTCCATCACCTCCCTGGGCAGCCTGTGCCACTGCAGCACTGTTCTGTGTGTTCTCAGAAATTCAATTATTCTCTTCCACACATGGATAATTGGGTAGCGATTAAGTGTCTGTTGGCACAGGAAGCATGTAGTCATGTCACAGCTAAGTTTGTTTATCTCAGTTGGCATTTCATTAAATTACTAACTGCTAAACACCAGATTAGGTGTATTTTTATGATGGATGTGCACGTACTAACTGGGAATTTTCCCAGTCTTTCTAGCTAGATTTTCTTCCTCTCTTGTGAGTACTGATGAACTATAGCAGAGATAACCAGTATGTTGCTTTGTGCATCAATAAAGTTAAATTTCTTGCTCAGTACATTTGGGGTTGCTTAACTAACTGCTTGTAAGTCCAGATGGTAAGTTTGGGGTCATATTTTCTTGGAGGAGGTAGAAGGAAAGGGGAACAGAAGAAAACAGAAATTGAGGATTGTGGAAATGCAGCGTTTGGAAGGAACGGGCTAGTTTTGGTCTTGAAAGTCTTCTGATATGGGATCCAAGTTATGTGAGGAGAACTAATGCTTTTGGCACCCTTTTTCTAAATCTTAGAAAAATTTGGCTTAAGTCTGGCTTTAGCCTAATTCACAGTATGTACAGTTCAACTGGAATGCTGGGAAAACTTTTCTAGAAGTGCTTGTAGTTTGATCTTTAGATGTATTGTGGTATATATTTTTGTTTGCCTGTTTAGAACATGTTAGGAAGCCTAAAGCAGATCTTAACCTACTTACAGAATAAGCTGGCAAAGCTTTTTATTAATATCATCTAGAAATAATATTTAAAACTGCATTCAATGATAATCTTTGTATTTTGAAACCTTATCTCTGCTTTCTAAAATACACCATTTGCAGGACTGGTGGCCTTTTGGCAGATAATATCCTGCATGGTTGTGTGATGCCTCATAAGTTTTTCATGGTGCACTAGAGGACAAAAATAAATGACTCCTTGTTTAAAAAATACGTGACCTACTTAAAACTCCATTTATTTTCTGAAAATTACATCCCATTTGTAATTTAGGTGCTAATATAGGCTTTAAATTGGGATAAACTTTTTTTGCTTTTTACTTGTATAGTGATATATTAACTAAGAAAATTCTCCTACTGATCATCAGTAAAATCCTATTTTTTCAGGAAGACACAGCACCTGCAATGGTTTCCTTTCCTTCAGTCAGTAATCTTGCCAAACACCTGGTGAGGTGAAGGAGGCTTTCTTTTCACTAGCTCTCAGCTGTGCTGTGCCTAGGGGAGGGAGGAGCGCAGTTCAGTATTTTCCAGGAGGTCACAAGTAAGATGTTAAGATGATTACTTCTCTGCTAATGCCAGGTGAGAAGCATTGTGCTAATGAAGGAGAGGTTGGTGCAGGCCCACCTGATGATGGATGAAATATAAGATTTCTTCTGCACCTGGTCTGGGGGATAGCAATTCTTGTGTGTGGAACCTCCTGTGATAACGTGATTACCAGTCTTGCTCCAAAAACAGATCACTGTGCAGATTACATTTAGTATTACATCAGGCCAGGAGTTAAAGTAGTGCATAGCACAACTGCTGACATATATTTACTAACAGCGTTGTGCCCTTGTGGTGCATGATCCCGAGTGATTTGTGATTTATGGTGGCTGCTGCCATCATCCAAGTTTTTCTTGTTAGTCTGTAAAATTTGGGATGCTTCTTCTATACATGATCTCCTTGTGCTGTAATACTGCACTAACACTTAAAACTGGAGCAGTATTGTTGATTGTCTTGTCTAAAGTGAGTTGTAGTGAGAGTGCTCTCTGATTCTCTCTGATACATTTACACATCCCATTTTTGATAAGAACCTTCTTTTCCCATAGAATTCTTGTAAAATAATCCTGCAGCATCATTAGCCAAATGCTACATTTCACTTTGGGGGCAGACACTAGTTTTCATCTTTGCTTTTGTGACCTTTAGCATTTGGACTACGAATAATACAGTTAGTTCAGGCAAACTGAGCCCTACCTCTTTATAAAGGGGGAGATTTGAAAGTGGCGAGCTCCTGAAGTGGAAGGAAATAAAAACAATGATTTCAAGATATTTTTGGCTTTGATAAAGTGTTTTTCCCCTTAGAAATGGTTAAAGAGTCCTTTTTTCTTTACTCCAGCATAATCTGCTATTGAAAACTCTTCTGGTATGGTTGAATTGCAATTTAGAAAGCAATTAATTTTGAAGATTTTAAAGATGAAACAGTGAAGCTTTTAATAACAAGTGAAGCTTAAATTTATTCTACGTCTTTGGGCGAACATTTTTGCCTGTTCAGGACTGCAGGTAAAACAATAGTTGCTTAATTACTTTGGGTTGTGCTTTTATTTTACCCAGTGAACGTTGTTAGGAGGGTTTTAAGAGGAAAAAAACTTGAATTCATAGCAGAAATAGAAGTTGTAGAACAATCTTCAGAAAGTAGCTGTATTAATACCAGTCCTGTTCAGTCAGCAAAGCAATTACGTATTCTTAATAAAAATTCAAAAGCAATTTTACAACAAATTTTAAACAACAAACCCTCTCAGACCACACTTTGAAAGCTGTTACTGGTAGCAAAGTAGTTAGGCTGAACCAGCCCACAAAAAATGCTGAGAGAATACTGCATCATTTTTTCACTTTTATAGATAGTGTACACTTCATGTTGTAGAAAGTTTGCATTTAGCAAAGACTTCTCCTGTGAAGGCTTGCAGATTTGTGTAGTTTTTCGTGATCCAAAGGAACCGTGCAAGACTGTGTGTCTTAAAAAATACTGTCTTTTAAAATGTAACACGATTTTCAAGTGTTTGCTTCTGTTTACATATCTTTTCTCTTTGCTTTAGGAGCTGTGGAAGTGTCAATCCGCAGTCCAGTTGCTTGCTGGTTTAGTGCTATGCTTTGCTGCTTTGGTGGATCTGTTTTGTCTTCCTTGATGCTTGGAGAACCTCCAGTAGCATTTTTGGCAAAGACCACAAATATTCTACTGGCATCTTCAGTCTGGTAAGCAGCCACAATTGAGTCACGTGAGTGTATTTATTCTGAGGAAGCTGTACTTGGACTGTAAATAGTAAGATTATATCATCAAGCTTAACTTAGAAATATCATTAATTTAGATGCTCTCTCTTCACCAGAGAAGTCACTGCAGCAAAACAGCTGGTTTGAACCCTTTCTGTAGAAATGAAATGTTCAAAAAGAGCAACTCTTACAAATTGCTTTATAACTAAGTCACTACATTTTCCTTATATTTTTATGGTGTTCCTTGTCAAACAGATTATCCAGAGTAAAATAGACTTCAGTTATTGCTTTCCTGGATACGGAGAGGTCATAAATGCCATCTGGTATTTTCAGTGGTAACTTCTGAAGACCAGAACATGATTGAAATAAAGTTCTTGAACTTTTTTCAGCTGGGGAGCTAAGACATGGATATTCTTTTTTCTCTTCCAGTGTCTTCTTTCTGACTTTTTTTTTCTGTCTTTTGCCCTTTCCCATATTGCTTTCCTAAAAGGATGGGGTTATAGTGAAAGCCAATAGGGAGCTGAATGGGAAGTCAGGTATGTGAACATGGCAGTAATTTGGCCTATTTTGGAGTTTGTAAATAGTAATGGAGTTATTTTCATGTGAAGGTACCCTGCAGCGGAAGTCAGTTGTTTGAAAGATCAGTTTGTTGCTCTGATCTTGAAAGGAATCCTCAAATTTAACAAAATTTGTGAGCAGCAGTGGATTCCTATTTTACAGGAGTATTAGCTGCTTGAAATCCTTCCTTGTTGCCTCTTAAGTTTTACAATTGCAAACCACAGAAATGAAAATAAGTATTTACATCTACATGAGTGTATCTGTGTTAGTCTTCTGGTTTGTAGTGGAAGATGCAGACAAATTTAAGCAAATCAGTGAGATGAATAGCCTACAATTAAATGTGTATTGATAAAATATTTACAGAATCAGCTTCTGGTTTATATTAGACACTTTTAACAAATAATACTTGAGTTAGGAGGTGTCTTATTCCCAGGTGGGACAAAATGGTTTTCTTCAGTGTCTGGTATGGTGCTGTGGCTCGGTTCTAGGAGAAAAGCAATGTTGATAATACACTGATGGTTGTAGTTGCTGCTAAGCAGTGTTGTACAGAGCCAAGAATCTTCACAGCAAAGGTCCCAAGGAGCTGCGTTGTCCCAGTTCCTCCAGCAAGCTCTGTGGCTGCTCCCACTGTTACAACGGACCCTGTGGCCGCTCCAGCTCCTGTAACAGGTCCTGCAGTTGCTCTGACTCCCTTGTGACAGACTCTGCAGTTACTATAGCCCTTCTGACAGGCCCTGCAGGTGTTGTGATCCTCACAGCCAGCCCTGTAGTCACTCCAGTCCCTGTGAGAAGCCCCATGTTGGGTGCCAAATGAGCTGTTGTGGTTTAACCTGGCAGGTGGCTCAGCACCACGTACTCAATCCCTTTCTTACCAGTGGGATGGGGGAAAGGCTAGAGAAAAACAAAGTAGAACTTGTGGGTTGAGGTAAAACTGTTTACTAAGATAGAGAAAAGGAAAAGAGTAATAATTATAACAACAACAATAAAAAGTATGTATGTATATATGAATATAGGTAACAGGTGATGCGCAAGCATTTGCTTACCACCCCCTTACTGCTATCCAGCTAGATCCTGAACAGGGGAAGAGAGTGAGATGAACTCCCATGGCCTTCAAAACTCCTACAACTTGATGTCATATGGTATAGAATATCCCTTTGGTCAGTTTAAGTCAGCTATCCTGATTCAGTTCCCTCCCGTGTCCTTGGGGCCTTCACTGTCAATGGCTTTGGCTCTGTACAACACTGCTTAGTAGCATCTCTAAACATCACTGTGTTATTAACATTATTTTTCTCCTAGAACCAAAACATAGCATCATACCATACTCTCTAGAAAAAAATTCTGTCACAGCTGAAACTCGGACAGGGCAGGTAAAGAGAACGTAACTTTCGTTTAATGTGGACAAATGTGACATGCTGAAATAAAATGAGGTTTTAATGAGAACCTGTGAATGTTATGAAACTTCTTAAGCTTCTAGTTTTGAGTTCTCTCTTCATTAGTGTAATAACTTGAATTCTTGATCTCAAGACACATGAAGCAAAATTCCCCAGATCACACATAAAACTGGAAAATGAAAGAGGTTGTGCTAGGCTCAAGAAATACTCCTAAATAGACTGTAGGACAGCGACATCTACTGTTAGCAAACTTTACTAACAGAAGTTAGAGGCAGAAATGTGGTGGAGTAGTAGTGCAATTTGAATTCAATCCAGTTATCTATGCTTTGATGTCATAAACACTCGTTTTGCAATTGTAAATTAATTCTGGTTAGTGTTGTGTATTGATTACATGGCTTAAATGGCTATTTGCAGTAGCCGCCAAAATGCATGCTCTATATACATCTATGACATACCAGCTGAAGTTTGGTTGCTGCAGAGGCAATTGAATTTGCCATAGAAGATAAAGGAAGAAATTTAAGCAATTGAAAACAGTGCTAGAACTAATAGAGTAGGAGCAATAGTTAGCTGTTACTGTAAATTCCAATAGCTTCCATATATTTGAGAAAAAGGCTATTGTATGCAGTATGTGATACTGAAAACTCTAGATACTTAGTACACTGCAGCAAAAAGAAATGCATAAATTGTGCTTTCCTATAGAGCGTCATGGCATTCTGCTGTTAAGGATAGGCATTATTTCTGGAAAAACACCTAAGTGTTCTCATACTTTCTAATCTCAAACCAAGAAACATGACTGACTCTTCCTGGCTCTGGTGTGTGATAGTTGTTTTGATGGAGTGAACTAGGGAAAGAGAGGCACATCTCTACCTTGCTGCCTGAGAAAACTGGGAAAAAATACAGCTTTTGTACTTCTTGGTAGACTAGATTGAGCTCAGAAGCCTAAACCAAGAGGCAGGTATTTCTTTCAGAAAAATGAAGATGTAATCTTCTGTCTTTTACAGGTTGTCTCTGCTTTCACTTCATTATTGCTGCTTTATTTCTATTCTAATATAGATGCTTACGTTTTTTGTTGTTTTTATTTTTTAACTTTTATTTAGAGGAGACCTTGACTGCTTAAGAATTAAAATTTGGTTATGATTGAGGAGATAAAGTAAAACATCACATAATCTAAACACAATTTACTGTCAACTTAGGATTTCATTGTTAAGTATCTTTATTTTATTTTGAAAACAACCTGATTTAAAAAAAAAAAAAAAACATTAAATTTAAGGTATACCTTCAGTTGTTTTGTTAACACTCTGAAGAAAGAAAATGTAGTTGTGACTGGAAAGCTGGGAAAACTAGAATCAGTGGTTACTAAGATGTGAAATGGGTTTGAAAATAGCTGTGCATTTTGTCTGGCGTGATACTAACTAGTGGAGGCATTCTTGCTGCAATTGTGTAATTCCATACAACTTTCAGAGGGAAGCATACTGTCAGCACTTAATTTATCACTTTGTCTTACTTCTGGGGGTAAAAAAACTAAAACAAAGTCAGACAGCAATTTAATAATTTGAATAATCTAGATATGGTATGTAAACTACGGAACCATTGCTGAAAGAAGTTTCAGGAGCTGGACTTGATGATTCATGTGGGTTCCTTCCAACTTGGAATATTCTGTGAAAATTTAAAGCTCCTTTTGATTACTTTAAGGGATTCTCAGCTGGGATAGTGAGGCAACAATGATAGTAATGTTTCATGATTCGGTAGAAGAGCTCAAACAGGCTCAAAAGCATTTCAGATTCATTCTAATATCTGCAGTATAAGAAACTGAGCTGTCAGTAGTGTATCTAGTGAATTTGTTAGCAGAAATATTTGAACACTGGTAACAGATTTTCTCAATATGATTTTCAGGTATCTTGTGTTTTATTGCCCACAAGACAAATTCTACCAGTGCTTTGCGTTTCTGCCTCTTCGGCTTCTGGTTGCAGGAATGAAAGAAGTGACTAGGACTTGGAAAATAGTGACTGGCGTTGCGCATGCAGACAGTCATTTTGAAGATGCCTGGCTTGTCATGATAGCTGTGGGCTGGGCCAGAGGTAACATGCATAACATCTTCTTCTGATGAGTTATGATATTTTGGAGTGGTATTTAAATGCCTAGCCCTTCAGCATAACTCTAGCACTGTTCCTTGCTGTGATGAATATGATAGTCCTAATACAGCCTGTTATCCCCCAAGGGAGAAGTCTGTGCGGCAGCTTTTCTGCCTGGATAAGGGTGACACTGAATGACTTTGAGGCAAGTTCATCTTATCCTTTCAGAAGGTCTTGTGAGGACTTCTAGGATGGGCAGTTGGTGGCAATGAGGAAGTAGATCTCCTGCTGTCACTAACCTTTCCAAAAGCATGTGTCCTCCGAAATGTTTTCCTTACACGTGGCTGAAGAAGACAGGTTGTCTTCTTAGCTTTTTTATTGCTAACGTGAGCTTATTTTAAACACAGGAATTACCTTTCTAGCCTGCATGCTGTCTGGAATCTACCTTCCTAACAGCTATATTTATAGTGACAAAGTAAGAACCGCTTCAGGTTGTAGTGCTGCAGATCTTGAATCTATTTGCTTAATGCTGCTGGGCTTTGGGAAACAACATGTGTTCATATGAAGATCTGTCAGTTGTATGACTTTTTCAGTTGATGATACAGATCAGTTTTACTGGCCAGAATTTCTAATACCTGGTTATGTTTTGCCTCTCTGTAATATAAAACACACATCCATCTTCTGTTGTGGAAGATTCTCCTATTTTGTACTCACGTTCTCTGTACTTAGTTGCTAACAAGAATGGAATAGCATAAGCTTCTGTAACGATTTACTTTATCAGGTTAGGCACTTGTTTGCAGTGATCAGCGTGTCATTTCCTATTGCTGTGTAAAGGTGAACCTGGCGTTCTTCCTAACTGAAGCCCTGAAGTTTCCTTTTGGTCACTCAAGTCATGCACATATGAAAGATTGGATTAACCTCTTTAAGTCTGAGCTTTGGGTGCCATATTTGGCGCCTGGTTTAAGAAGTTTTGCTGGAGCAACAGTAGGCTGTGCAGCAGCGGTAGCATGCCAGTGAAGGCTTACTGTTAATCTTTGGAATTTCAGGAGCTGGTAGTGGTCTAATCTCCAACTTCGAGCAGTTGGTGAGAGGAGTGTGGAAACCTGAAACCAATGAACTACTGAAGATGTCCTAGTAAGTTTTTTAAAAACAAATGCAATGTGTTAACTGCTGTTTTAATAACTTCCTGTATTGACACTCACTTCACATTTAAAAATACAAGAAAAAAAAGAAAATGAAACCCAAACAGAAATGTTTATAATAGATGGTTGGTATTTATCCTGTGAAAGATTGGTTGTTGATCTTATGTAATTTTAGCTATCTTTTGGTCATTTGGGGTTTGCAGTGCAAGAATACCAAATAGGAAGAAGTCAATATGATGGCTAAACAGTGGTTGGAAATTGTTGGAAAACATTACGGAGGAGCACGGCCTTCAGTCCAAAATGAAAAGTACCACAAATACATGAGTAAAGTCTGTGGTTTTAGTGCACATTCTGAACATCAGCAATATGGCTTCCTTTGAACATTCTTACTTTCTCTGCTAGCACTTTTTCCACTGAAGATTCTGATTATTTGAGAAGGTGCAAACTGGTTATTCATTATAGCAAAAATGTAGGATGACTTCATTTGACCGAAAGTTCTCATGTTTTCTGACTGCATACATGTCAGCTCAAGTACCATCATGAGGAAGGTAGATTAAAGATGTAAATCTTTCTGTGTTGCAAGTCAACACAGCTATGTTGACAAAACTTGGTAACAAAGGCCTATATCAAGCCAACTGTCAGCTGATCACAACTGTAGAACTGGTGGAGTGTCACAGTGGAATGAGACTTGAATAAGGTCACTCTTTGACACCTGTGACAACTGCTTGGAATAACTAACTCCTCTAATATAGGGGAGGAATATGTTTTTAAGTCAAATCTGAGTAATAAAGATTTGTAATTTATCTGTTCAGTAAAGTACATGTTGAGAAGAGGAAAAGGAGCAACTTAGTATGTAGAATCTAAATAGAAGCATTAGGATGTATTTTAATTTGAGGAGTATTTGTGAAATAGGAATATATTGGCTGTATAAATCAATGTTGCACTTGATGCTTGTCTATAATGCAGCAAGCATAATAATATTGTATGAAATGAAAGTCATAGTTTAATAACATTGTGGTTTTTTACTTTGTCACTGCAAGTATTTGTCTCTTTTATTTAGAAATAATTGTTGTGCATGCTGAGAATATTTGTTTTCCAGGCCATGAAATTTGTCAGAGTAGTGTAGGAAAGAGAAATTAACATTGTTTGTTTAATTTTCAGTCCTGTGAAGGTAACTTTGATAGGAGCAGTTCTCTTCACTCTGCAGCACAGCCAGTACTTGCCAATCGCAAAACACAACCTTATGTTTCTATACACCATCTTTCTTGTAGTTTCCAAGGTAAGAATCTGAAGGTGTTGCAAATAACTGATTTTAAAAAATACCTTTTTTCAGTCCTTGAACATTATGCTGCAAGTTATAAAGCTTGCTTCTAGGAGGGGTGGATGGCTTCTGCAGAAGTCTTGAAGCTGTTTAGTCTTGCTTATATGAACAGAAGACCTATTCTCATACTGTTCAGCATATGGAGTGAGGTGGAATCATGAATTTTGGCTTCCAAGAGTTGGCATGGTAGCCTTTTATTAACACAAACTCAAACAAAGTTGGTGTTTGTGGAAAGAAACACTCCTCTGCCTTTTGCTAGCTGCTGAATGCTTGCCTTATATGTGCAGTCATCTATGGGTTTGCAAAAGAAACTAAATAGGTTTTAGTCTGTATATGCATGTCACATATTATTACAATGCTGTAAAAACAATGCAGTTAATACATTAAAGGTAAATAATAATATTTTCTTACACAGCATCACTTAATTTCGGTCCTTGACTCATTTAGTATTGTTCATTTCTAGGATGATGCTTGTCTTCAGGATTATTAGCTAGTAAGAAATGTGTAGCCTGTGTGTTAGCAGAAGTCTAGCAATTTTAAGAGCTTCCGAGCTGCTGTTGAATAGACTAGAGAGCAAAATGTTTGTTGTTGTCAGTCTCACTTTTGTGAAGTAGTAGACAAGTTCATTTCTGAGGAAGTTCCTTTAGGGAGACAAGACTTCAAACTAATGCTCACAACTCTTCACCTAAACAAATGAAGGCCGTGTTGTATGACACCAATAAAGGTTTATTCTTAGGATGATTTTAGTAAATCTATGTAGCTTTACATAGCTTTAGATAGCTACAAAAAGTGTAGGTCAGAAAGGGAAATATTTGCTGATGATTTCAAGCTATAGTGGGCATGTTTCTGTTCTTAATGGCATGAACTCTTAGTGCTCAGTTTGCAAGTTGGAAGTGCCATACATTGGTTTATCACGGAACTTTTTTTCAACTACTGTGAAGTCATTAAAACTTACAGTGCAACTTGACTGTTCTCATAGGTAACAATGATGTTGACAAGATCTACAGCTTCTCCATTTGCTCCCATTGAGTCTGCATTGAGCCATATGTTCTTTGGCTTGCAAAAACCACCACCCAAAGTGAAGGGTGAAGGTGCTTCATCTTCCAATGGCTCTTCAGTCTGTGACCAGTCGTCCTCAGAGCAGCCCCGTGATGGTGTTAAGAAGAAACAGGCAAAGAAAACAGAATAAGTAGCTTACAATACATGACAACCTGTGAAAATGTTTATATTTTAGATGAGGCTGATTGAATTTTATTTTTTTTTTTAATGTACGTGAGATGAGATTAAGGCTGTATGATATGTTGTTGTTTGCCTTCAGAATCTGTATGGTATGCTTTTGGAATGTATTCAGATGTCTAGGTGCACACGTTGGATTTCTAAGTCTAAAAGTTCACATTCTTATAATGCTTTTAAGTTCGATAATTTTTGTATTTATTAATAGCTTTAAATTCTTAGATGCTAAAATAACTTTCAAAATGTGACAGTTACTTTTTTTTTCTGTTATATCACATGATTCACCTCTCTTTTTACTTCTTGATTCCCACGTTTCGTTTGGATACCCAGACTTGCGCTGCCAAGTGTTCACAGCACAGTGTCCCAAGTAGGAAAGCCTGATTAAGGCTTAATCACGTCGCACTGTAAAACTATGAAAAAGTACCACATAATGCCTTTAATAACAAAAATAATGGAATTCTGTTTTAATTCCCACTACTCTGGTTTAGATTTCCATCATTTACTTAAGTCAATATTTTTTGCATTGTTTGTATTTTTCAAAATAAAAATTATCTGGCACTTTTAAAAATCTTTACAGTTAGGAATTAGAAGCATTTCAGTATTATGAGCTTATTTTGATGTTTTTTGTAAATTTTTGAATATTTAGCTATCTTTTGTGCAACGTGTGATTTTTTTTTTTTTTTTTTTTTTTTTTTTTATGTTGTTTCTAGCATCTTTCAATTTGGGATGAGACATCTCTTTGCCTGCACTTTTATCTAGGCATAAGTTTATCTTTTCAAAGTCAAACATTCAAACTTTTTTTTTAAAAAAGAAAGAACACTGGACAGTACGTATGCCTTGTTTATCACAAGTTATGCCCTGTTATACATGCTGTTAATACACACAAATACTATTTTCTAGCAGTTACCTCTGGTGCTATTGAGTTACTGCCAAAAGCACTGAAAGTCTATATTAATGTTTGTTGCTATTTGCTGCATCCTGCTCATTGCATCTTTTTGCAGACAGTATGGAGCAGTTTTTTACTTCAGAACCAAGGTCTCACAGATCTTGCATTTTGTACGATTCTGATGTTTTCACAGAAGTCTTCAATTTGATGTGCCATTTTTAGTACACATTAAACAACTTTTACAGAATGAGACTCTTTGTCTTTGGAGAGTGCTGATTTGAAGAGAACTTTTGAATAAAAGGACAGTGGTTAATCTTTGTGCAGGAATGCCAAGGAGAATGTGGAGGAAGATGTGATTTGAAAAGGCAAAGTTCTAGTTCCAGGTACACATCTAAATTTAGAAAAAGCCATCGCCAGTGCTATACTTAAAAAAGAATCCATGAAATTTCTTATGCCTGTCAAGCTACATCTCCATGGTAGTGACCAAAGACACTGACCTCCTTAGCCTGGAATTCAACTGTATAGCAAATGTATGCTACCTCAAAAACAAAGTCAGGTATTCAACACAGAATAAAAAAGAATCCTGCTCTGTGGACAAAGTAGTAATGATGTTCTTACTGTTTTACAGTGAAAATCTACCCAGTTGAAAACACTTGGAGTCATGCTTGCAGGGTGTCTTAGGTTTTTGGTGTTAGGACTCATGGATATACAAGTAAGCTTGGAGCAGCCAACTTTCTGCTTAATAATCAACTATTTATTTAATAATATCAGTAAAAGTTGTTGTCTACAGTTATTAAGACTTCTGGATGGATTCTTTAATCTAATTGAATTGTGATAAGAAATTACACAGCTGTGAAGTGCTGCCTGATAACTAGCTACTCTTATCCCAAACAAATGTGAAAATACACTTAGACTAATTCTCTTAGCAAGTTTGCAATTCGAACAAAAATATGTGGCTTTGTACTTTGTACTCTCTCTATACTTAACTACAATACTACAAAAATAGGTTTTCTTCTGTTTTACTGAATATTTCAAGGCAGATATGAAACATAATGTATTGTGTATTATTAGGAGAAGGAACCTATGTTATGCTGAAGGAAATTCTGTGATAAGCGCCTTGAAAACAAACCTTCATGTTTAAAGATCTCAGAGGCTTTTCTGTAGAATGGGTGTTCAAAAGAACTCCGCACTGAGTTACATGCAGGCACTATGGGGGATTATTAAGCTATTTTCTAGTCCAATAATTGTTGTGTTTTTGTTGTTTTTTTTAATATAAAAAGATAAGTAGTTGCACATAGTTTAAGCTGAATTCCATGGGAGGTTTTAATACTGTGTATCCGGGATGCCTTAAATAAACACTTAACTATTTTCTGACTTTCTTGCTGGTGCTTCTGTATCTCTGCTAAGTGTCCCATTGTGAGACTGGTAAGAAATCCTTTCAAACATTTTGTTTTGGGTAAAGAATGTCAGGCTTTTAAGAACTGCATATGTGAACTAGTAGCCTGTATCTAATTCTAGCACTAGTATGGTAAAATTAGAAATAGTTGCTTTATTCTTATATAAAGGCAGGCTTGAAAGAGTTCTTCCACCAGCTTACTCTGCACTGGTAAGGCCTGTGCCTGCTAATTCAGTGGCTGTTCTTGGTCTTCATTTCTCCTAAATATGCCCAGTTTCTATAACAAGAAGTACAAGAAGTGTAATTGATGAGCTGAAACAGTTACTTCATTTCCATCTTGATTCTTCAGTATACTATTAGGCAAGATACAGTTGCTGAAGAATTACAAACTTCTATCTTCTGTAGGAATATAAATTCACTTATCTTAAGGGCTGTGCTGGATGTCTTCCAACAAGCTAGACAGTGAATGAAAGCTTTACTCAATGAATGCTTTTCATTTTTCAGGGGAATCTTCGTTTATAAGGACTAAGCAAAGTCTTATAAAAAACAGCAACTGAGAAACAGCATTTGACTTTAAAATGACAATTGAAAATGTCATCTAAATAGTACTTTACATTTGTTAAGATAAAACTGCCCCATTAAGCACTCAACATCGCATTGTGAAATGTGTGAAATCATCCATCAAAGAACAGTTAAATTAGTGAATGCTTACGTAGAATAATTCTCAGGCAATAACAGCCTGATGAACAGTGATCTGCAAGGGATTTTACCTTCAGTCAACAAGGAGAATATAATGATCAAAATGCCATACCAAAGAAAAAACTGCTGGGGCCAAGTCTGATAAACTAGTGCATGCTTACATCCAATGTTAACTGCAGAGAATGAATAGATTCATTTGCTAATAAAATAAATACTTCTTTGAGTTGGAGCGTGCTGTCAAAGTGATTGAGAGAGCCTTACTGACTCTGTAAGCTGATAGTGCCAGTGGCCTCTAGTACCTAGGAGTGGACTTTAAAGGACAACTTTGTTGTCGCTGGGTGAAAGTTTGACATGCTTTCTGACACTGTTTACCATTACAGGTTATATATAAATTGGTAGAGCCACTTAATCAGTGTCACCTTCAGTTTGTCAATTGTTTCCCTTCTGTGAAAGGTGACTACATCAAAGAGTTGAATACAGAGGTTAGATTTGATAGTCTTGGGTTTGGTTTATTTTCTGGCTAAACGTGGAATAAAATCACTGAGAGATTTTTTGATCTAAATCTCCTTGGTAAACATTCTGTTTTCTAACAATTATATTATTAAATGGTCCTGGGATATGCTTTCAGTAAGATTTGTGTATGACTTTAAGATACTTACAGGGAGATTGTTCTGAACAACTTGAAGACATGAGGTTATATGGTTCTTGTGTTGTCATAGCAGAATATCAGAAAAATCCAAGGTGAAAACGTTAGTGTTGTATTCAAGAGAGTACACTCTCATGGCAACTCCCTCTCGCAGTATGGATTTCTATCCTTTTTAGTATGAAAATTTGTTGTCCTATGAGTCACCTATCTTGCACCAGTGCTTGGTTCTGACTCTCCCACAGTGAGTTGTCCAGCAAATAAGGTGATTTTCCCTTGATGTTTGCATTCTAGTTTATAAATGCTTAAAGCAGCGGGAGATGGGCTTAGAGCTTTTCCAGATTAAGTGAAAGACAAATATGAAGCATAGTAAGCTTCCTATTTTTCTAAGCAGCTGCTGTTGCATTAGTTGAGACATGTTCTTTTGCTTCAATCCAATTACCCCATGTATTTTTAGGTCTCTATAATTCAGTATAGCAGCTGAAAAGGGGGTTACTCCACATGGTATGTTTAGCTCATTGCAGGCCTCACCAATGGTGAATTTAGACTTCAGTCTGATAATTTAGACTTCATGTTCCCTAAGATTTCATTCCTATAATTAGGGTACCTTCCCCTTTAGCTAACACACATATGCTTTATTTTTATACTTCACGTTCTGGATTAAAAAGTTCAGGATCAATTAGATTCATATGGAGCCTTCTCCAAGCATAATTCAGATTTCTTGTAGCTGGCTTTGGATTAGAATTGTCTTGCCAAAAGAATAATTCCACTGAAATAAATGTATCAGTCACTTTTTCATTCCCTAATCTTTACCTAAGGCTTTTGCTTATTTCAGACTGAACGTGGGTATATTTGGCAGGAATCATAATCAGTTCAGAAGTTCAGAAGAAACTGAAACATACAGGATCTTTAAGAAAAAAAAAAAAAAGTATCTCCCACAGATGCCAAATGCTAAAGTGTTTACCGAATAGCAACAAAATTTCTTAAGTGCTAAAAGCCCACACTTAAGAAACACAGAGAAGAAACTCATTATTGGTATAGAGAGAAGTTGTTTTCCATGGACAGGAGAAAGAAGTTTCCAAAATTACATATTGCTGTATATATGTTTTTGTCCTCAAATGCAAGCTGACCAGAGTACAACAGAAATCAGCTTCAGAGCAAACTGAAACAAGCTGAAAGTACACCAGGAGTCCAAACCACGGAATAACTCCCAGAGATGCTATGCAGCATGCTGTTACCACAGCAAGAAGAGAAAACTCAGGCTGCTATCATGAACTGACAGTATGGTTCTTTGTGCTAGTACAACCTTACAGTTGCTGACCCAAGAGCGGAGACTACATTTCTGAGCCTGTGGCTGGTGTATATGGATATCTGTGAAACCAGAGCATCAATGCTGTAAGGAAAAACAATGATTAAGGAGGTCAAGCTGGGGATATCCCCTGGGGATATGTTCGCAGCATGAACTACAAGAACACGATCAGGCATTTCAAGTTACTAATGAGATGTGCTTCTGATATGTTTAAACAGTACTGATTTATTATTTTTTTAGCCCTGTAGTGTTAAGAACCAGTCTGAAATGATGTGGAGGAGAGTGGAATTATGTTTGAGCAGTTCATTAACATCAGAGAAATAGTGCACTGAACAAAATACTCTTAGTAAAATACATCCTTGCTTCTTGTCGTGCAGTAAAGTAGTCATGTCAGGCAATCCTACGGTGGGCAATATGGACCTTCTCCATAGGCATCAGACCACTGAAGCTACCAGATCTGTTATTAAGACAGACAGCTGAAAGAGCAAGAAAATTATTGAATGTCACCTGCACAAAGTCCTGACTCAGTAAATCAAGAGTGTTGGAGAAGAGAGAATATGGGCTACCACAAAGGTCTGCAAAATCCTATGTGAGCAGGTGCACAGGGAAGGGTTTTCTCCTTGTGCAGCAACAAGGCAACTGTAAGCAGAACTGCAGGCGATGCATTTGGAGCAAACGAATGGAAAAGACTATAGCTTTCTTGTGCAATGCATAATTAAGCTGTGGATTGCATAACTAGAGGTAGTTGTGCATGCCAGAAATGGGAATCAATTAAATATTGGTTCTGATTCAGGTAAGCCTCATCGTGTACTGTCAGGGAGAATATTATGGGTGCATTACACAGTGCATGCTTGACCTATTCTCAGCTATTTCTCTTGGCATCCACACTTGGCAGCCCCAGCTAGCCAGGGATGGATGCAGACAGACTCCTGCTAGCAAAAATTACACAGCTGAGGTTCTTCCATTTGAGAATTTAGAGAGAGCTGCACATCTGGAGCATGAAGAATTAACTTCACCCTAGACAACCCACCTTCCATGACCATGGCGTCTCCTCTACCATGCCAACAAAAGGCTACAGGTTAGAGAGACCTTTGGGCTGACCCTGCATTGCAGCAGCAATGCTTGAGTTTGCTTCTGAAAAGTGGGCCCTTGCCTTGTTAGTGCTTCCTCTCTTATAAAATAGAAGTCATTCTTTCACCTCTGTGCAGTCAGCCTGTTATCTGTAGAATGCTTTCAGGAGCTAAGATGAAAGCATATTCTAGATGCATGAATTATTAATTTTATTGTTGGGCATGGTTATTCTGTTGAGGCTTTTTTCCAGCTGAAAATGGATTTGACTGAAAGGAAATCTCCTTTTGCAAGAAAGCTTTACTGGTGGAAATTATTGTTAACTCTGGGTAGTATAGAAAACCAATGAATATTTTTCTGCTAAAAAAAATGGATTTTGTTTTTTGAAAACTGATTTTTCCAAAGTTTAAGTTTTGGACTTTAACAAAGATTCTGTTTGTTTATTTATTTTTCGTAAATTGCCTCAATTGCAGTTTATCAATTTCCTTAGGTATCAGCAGAAAATTTTAAGCTGTCCTTTCTTCAAGAAAGCACACTTTCAGACCAACCGAGACTTTCAGTAAATATCTGCTTTGTGCATAATACACATCTGTCTTCTTTTCAGCTCAAAAATATTTCTGAACCAATCATCAAACTTCTGAAAAATTTCTATAATACTGTATTTTGACATACCGGGACTAAGATCCTCATCTGTTCAGGTTTAGGTCATGTGGCAAGATTACTTGCCTTGACAGATTGCAAATGAATTTTGTGTTTCCATAGTTCAGTAATAAAAGTCATTTATTTAATTTTCTGATGTAAGCAACATGAAAATATGTGTTACTATCATGTTGGAATGCCTCAAAAAATGAGGTAAAGGAAAATGAATTGTTGAGCTTTATTTACATTAGTCCTGTCCATTTTTCTCTCAAATGTTAAGCTGTTATTAGGAGTACTTGTTTTAGCCTATTGCATTGTCTTATTAACAGATAGAGGTATTCATTTTCTTGACTTACACAAACTCTTGCCATTTTACTTCTCATAAGAACACAGCAACTTAAGCAAGTGGAAAGACCTTTTCCTTACCTGCCTTCTGCTTGGTGATTTGGAAATGCAAACACTCTTGAAGAACAAAGCAAAATGAGACTAGTGTTGGAAGAGATGTGGATGCAGTTCTAAGCTTCTGTCTCAGCAACAGTCTTGACAACCAGGAGCTGCATCTTCAGTGAAGGAAAGTGTGTCCTCTTTTTCTTCAGACCATGGTGCTGGAACAGGCTGCCCAGAGAGTTGTGGATGCCCCGTCCCTAGAGCTGTTCAAGGCCAGGTTGGATGGGGCCCTGGGCAGCCTGGTCTAGTATTAAATGTGGAGGTTGGTGGCCCTGCATGTGGCAGGAGGTTGGAGATTCATGATCCTTGGGGTCCCTTCCAACCCTGGCCATTCTGTGATTCTGTGATTCATGGTGCCCTTCTCAAGGGGTGTCAGGACAACGACTTGTGTGACCATAAAACCTGGGAGACATCTCCCAGTGGAGTCAAGGCTGGAAGCCACTCCATCATGTTTAGCATTAGCTAAACACAAAGGCTGGCCTTGATACAAAGAAGTGGAAGTCACCCTACATGGCTCTCTTGCATCCAGAGTATTACTCTTTGGTACATTGTTTAGTGAATCTGAACTACAACAGTATGACAAGCCTCTCCTTTACTTGGATTGTTTTGTGTCATACTGCTGTGATGAGTATGCAGAAGCTTTGCTGTTTTGTATGCTCTTTTTCACACAAAAGCATGCTCTTTCATACAGCCAATAAATGCAGCACGAATTGGATGGATCAGGTGACCTCAGTGTAATGTAACCTGTGAAACTGCCTGAATGCTGTGGTTGAATTGTCTGGAGAGCTTGACATGAAGAGTTTTGCTATTATAACCAAACCTCTTTGCCAAAGGAGTTAAACCATGGAAAAGTTTAAGTCAAAATCTTCTTTGGTTTGATGATCACCAACTCTGATGGCACTTCCATGGGGGGGGGGGAGGGGAGGAAAAAAAAAAAAGAAGTCCCGAAACATTTAATATATTGCTCAATTAGTAAAATTTAAAAAAAAAAAAAGCGAATTCTGTTTCCAGCTCCATGTGATTAGGCACTGGCAATGAATTGAAGACTCTAGATACATCATGCTCATTTATAGATTAAGCCTGAACACAGGAGAGGATACTTGGAAAGATGCTGAAAGCATTTGTTTTATTCCCCTTGGGAGTGCAATTTTGCAAGGCAGCTCAGAGATTCTTGGCTGAGTATATGCAGTGAGGCACTCAGTGTCCTTGGCTCCCTGTCAGGTGAGAGGTGTTCTGGGTTTGCATGTGCCTCTGCTTTTAGAAGTGATCTGGGCAAGGAAAAGAAGGACAGTTCTCTGGAGCCATTACAGCCTTTTCTCTATGTGCATGTTTGGGCACATTTTAAAGCCTTTATTTCCTCAGCCATGAAATCTTCTTCGAGTGGTTTCATTCTGACTTGTAAGTGCTCCATTTAGGGCTTTTCCAACATGTATTTACAAGCCCATATGGGTGTGCTGAGGATCCAGCTGGAGAATAGGCTCTGCCATAGCAGTTCCTGGCCCTATTTTGTTGTGAACATCTTGTTTCTCATCGGGATTTGGAGAGAGCAAGAGCATAGTGGGAAATGACATCCACAATTCCCAGTGACATGGACAGAAGCTGGATGCCTGAATGTCCTTTGAAGTCTTCCTTTTCCTGTGGAATGAGCATTCTCTAAATTTTCTCTGCTAGTAATTAAGCCATGCAAACTCCAACAACACACTGCTGTCATTTTATGCTCCCTCTCTCTGCTCACTATTATCATCTGAGAGAGCCTTTGTCCAAAAAGTAGATTAAATTAACCTGTTCTGTTTTATATTTGTGGCTTGCTTAGTTAAACACGTTTCAACTGATGAACTGTAGCTTGTTAAGCAATAGCAATCCTTTGTCCATACTCTGACTGGTAGATTTTTAATTGCCTGCTAAATTAATCTGTTTTCCCACCTTTTCTTACTTCCCTTTGACATTCACATTACAAGGTAACAATATGGCAATTATTTTTAAAAATAATGAAATGACTTTGCCTGTGAGACCCTGTCTCAGGGGCTCAAGCAACATAGAATACAATGTAAGAAACACTGACATCCTGCAAAGTAAGGGAGAAAGGTACGGAAAGAATGTGAAAGTAATGAGCCTGTAAATGCACCACATGCTTGATTTAAGAAGGGAGGAGTCATCCTAATGTCAGCTAAGGCAGATGTGAACCTGAAGATCACAGGAGTACAGGAGCATATAGTTTTTGCGTTTCACGGCTAACACACGGATAAGGGAGAGCAAATACCTTGATTACCCTGCCAGTAGGGCATGATGTTGCACTAGCAGGTATCTCTTCATCCCTAATTGTGACAGCAAGGACAAGAAAGTGGAAAGTGTTATCTGTGGAGTGACAGCTCACTTGCAGGGCGAACACCTGCCTAACAGTGCTCAGCCTTATGGCCAAGCAGTCCATCACTACAAACTCAATTTACGGCTGTTGTCTATTGATGTTGTTGAGAAGGAGAGGTGGCACCAGCGCCCTCTGAACGGTGTGAGCCATGCATAGGAGACAAGCTGAGCTTGAAGTGGAGGAGTACACCATTAAGCCACCCTCTTCATTTTATGAGGTAATCTCCATTCTGGTCTCGACAATTCCAGTAGCTTAAGTCAGTGCTTCCATACCTCAAAGTTGGTATGGTCTGTTGTGTGAGCGAAGCATTTTGCCTTGCAACCTCTTGCATCACCATTCTCTCTGCACATGCAGCCTTGATTATATTTTTTAATTTTCTATTTGAAAATATCATATTAAAAAAAAAGAATCTGGATTGTTTCCGGACTCTTGTCTTTTCTGCCCCGTTTCTGTATTTCCTGCCACCATCTCAGCTCTTCCCAGATTGCATCCGAAAGTGCATTAGTGCTGGGATTTTCAACCTTCTTTGGCACGTGGGTAGTCATACTGACAAAGCAGTACACTCTGCGCAACACTGAGGTATCCCTGTCAGCCCTGAAAACAGTTTAAATTTTAATCTTTTATGGCCGAAAGCAATCCTGGAGCATCTCGCAAAGAAGTGATGGCAGCTATTCAGGGAGCAAAGGAACGCTTATGCTAAACAGTGAGAGGTATTCAACATTTAGTGTAGAGAGTGAGATGCATGGAATGAGGCTTTGCCCTAACAGTTTTCCTATAGAGCAGTCAGGCTGCTGAAGCACATTCATTAAAATTTAAGTATGTCACATCCTGGAATTGTATCACGGCTTGTAGCTGTTCCATTTCTTTTCTGTCTTACCACACATGCTTTCAGACTGCACTTCTGCACAACCTGAGAGACATCTGCTGGTGGAAGGCATTGTAGCATTTTGATGAGTACAGGATATGAGACACAGCCAGCCTGGACAGTAATGACAGAGATGGCAGTCACATCACACATGTCAAGCAATTCAGGTTAACAGAAGACTTGTAGGTACAGAGATAGACACCCATTCCAGCTCAACCAACTCCTTAATTGTGTAAGTGCACATTTTGCACACACAATTGCTGCTCTAATTTGGACGGAGCTGGGTGCATGCAGCCTACAGCATGTTCAGGCTCACGCTTATGCAATTATAAGCTACTCTCTGAAAGACTTATAGCATAGGTAAGCAATAGAATTTATTGTTTCTTTTGGTAAAAGTAGGGACTGTTTCTTATTTCCTTTCCAAAGAAGAAACAATCAACTACATCAACACTTACTGTCTTTACAGATACAGTGCTAACTCATTCTGGCAAATGACCTATTTCTAAAGCTGTCAAATTTTGTCTTCTCCCAAGCTAGGAAGATATGATGACTAAACAGTACCGTGGTCCTGGCTGACAGAACAAAAACCTTACATTTTATCTTCCACACCTAAGTTGCATGTTACATCAGTACAAAATAGGTAAGGTGAAAGAAAGCAATCAGTGGTAATGTAGGCTTAGAGGTTTATGTGCATGTGTGTTTAACTGCTACTTCTAAGGAGGAGGTCAGCATCAGAATAGAGAGTTGCATGTGATTTAAACTGTGTGCAAACTACACATAATCTAAGTTGCTTGTAACTACTAATTTCTCTCACATGGCTGTTTTGATATTTAAAATATGGTCAACCTATCTCCAACCATACATGCTTGGAAAAGTTCTGTTTTGAAATTTGATGATGAAGAAAATTTGACTGAAATTTGGTGAAGACCAGAAATCTGCACTATCAGAAGGACAGAGATGGAGATGGCTCTTGAGGACAATGCCAGCTCCATAGAACCATCCCTACAGCATGTTTTCAAAACAAGTCTCCTCCAGACTGTGAGTATATAGAAATGAGCTTGTGAAAACTTGTCTCCAGCAGCCCTTGTGCATCCCTGGAGTTGGCAAAATACTAGTTACAGTCACCTTCTTTGTGTCTTGCTGTATGCACATAAAATTTGCCATGGTTGAGGTCTGTCTTTTGAGAAGCTCCAGAGGTAACTGCCTAGAGTTGACTTACAGGGCTAATGTCAGAAGGAATTAGCATTTCAGCAACTCCTTGGCCAACTCCATGTCAGTATTAAAATAGCTGACTGCCTTATACATCAGCTGGCCCTACTTAGGAGGAACAACTCAAAGGTTTTTAGAAGCAAAATAGTTATCATTCTTCCATTACTTCCTGCCAGAAAGTTCTTCTGGCCCTGAAGTTTTCAAAGGAATGAGTGTCTTTATTTTTCTCTTTCCATCTGTCATTATTTATAGCTTATGACTATTGGAAAATATGTGACAAGAAACTGGGAGAGGAATGGATTTTAAGGCTTCAAGCTCAAATATTTTCTAGGGAAACCTGAGTTGTTCTTGGTGAAAAGGACAAGCTGACAGCAAAGCCTGGAGAGGGAGGCGGGTGCCGTGTGTAAAGTACACGTCTGAAAAGGGAAAGTGATTACTTTCAGGAATAAATCTTCAGGAGAAGCAGAGGGATTCCCATCTCTTCAAGAGTTCATCTGGACTCCAGAAGTCTCCCTTGAAATTCCTTTTCAGATATAATGAAACTCAGCAGCCTTTGTTTGTGGCCAGATTGAGTGCTCTTTCTCCCGTTGATTAGCACTGTTGATGCCAGAACTTAGAGCGTGAGAAAATATTACTCAGCATCAGCAAGAAACACTCATTTCACATAAATACAACTAAGCTGTGTTCCACTGTCTCCCTCATTTTCCCATGATTATTTCGCCCACTGATGACTGCATGCTGTAAGTAAAATGGCTGGATCCCCAGCTGGAGCAGGCTGGCAAAGTTGGTTCAAAGTCCTCGAAGTCAAGAATGTTTTTCCAAGGTAATTAGCATGGAGATATCCGGCACTTGTCCTTCAAACTTGGAGCTGCATGAACATTATCTCAGTATAGTCAGGAGCAGTGCTTCCACTGACTCCAGCAGCAGTGGGCCTTACATCACTGCTGCTTAACTAAGACCCTTTGGATCACTTCACTCTCTACGTGTATGTGCCAGACGTGATTATTCCATTGCTTGCTATTCGGGTTTTCTCTGCAAATGGTATTTTACCTTCACTGTCTCATATTCCACCAGGATCTGATTTGAAATGCATTGGCTTTATTTACAGTCATTAACACTACTCGTTCCTCCTGCTCCTAGTAATTTTTGAATAGGGTGTGAAACTACTTGTCCCAAAAGTGTGGCAGTACTTTACCCGAGACCTCACTGTAGGCAACGTCTAGTCAATACATTTCTGTGTGGCTCCAAAGTTGCTCAGCATTTTGTCTCAAAGTCATCCCTCCCGTCTGCCAGGAAAAAAAATATAAATAAATAAAAAGAAGAAAGAGCAAATCATGGTAAACAAGCTTAAAATATGTCTGTATCACACGGCTCATTTATAATGTGGCTGACAGGGCTAGCTGATCCCAGAGAAGATGGAGAACAATGAAAGTGACTTCCTACTGCTGTTATGTCACTTTGATTTCCATGTGTTGGTGAATGCTCTCACTTTAGGTACTGGTTATGCTTCCTTGTTCGCTTTAATTAGAGGCAGCTCTAGTTCTGTGTCACTCTCTGGAATGGTATCCCGGAAGAGTGGGGTGTGTATGCGTAATGTATCACCTGTATGCGCACAACAGCTATTTGATGTAAAAATCAAAGTGTTGTCCTGCAACACTGTTTTAAGTACTCAAAATAGAAGACCAAATGCTGCTTTCAGTAAGTATCAGCTGAGCAGACGGTGTCAGTGACAGATAAATTTGGCCTAATGCCTGTTTATTGTGATACTTGGTATTTTTGGCTAACTACATAAACAAATATTGCGGTATTACTCTTGGCAAACAGCATGAATACCACTCTTGCTTTATTCTCTTTGTTTCCACAAACATTTTATGGCAAGTATTCATCACCAAATAAAATATGAGCCCATATACACTGCAAAACCCATTAGGTCATGTAT
The DNA here is from genome assembly GCF_951394365.1 of Tetrao urogallus. NCBI lineage: Eukaryota > Metazoa > Chordata > Aves > Galliformes > Phasianidae > Tetrao > Tetrao urogallus. The sequence continues at coordinate 20,360,980 of NC_136816.1, forward strand.
TCTGGCACTTGGTTAGGCTGCAAGGTCTGCCACAAACTTGGCTGAGCTGTACACAACACTGACAGCACTTCCCAAGCAGTGCAAGTCAGATGTCCTTCCTCCTTCACACATGTCCTTGGTGTAGTGAGTGATGGTGCTGTCCGAGTCCTAAACTTATTCACCTAACAAAGACCCCTGAGGAAAATGCTGGTTTTTTTTTGCTAAGATTTTTTTTTGCTGTGATTTTTTAAAGAGTATATACAGCACTGTTGCATTTGTAACCTATTTTCTACCCACCAACCAAGGCATTCTGGTTATCCCAGCATGGCCCTAGCACCCTGGGTCTCAGGAACCGAAGGACTGCCGCACTTGTTGGTAATGCAGCGATGCCTCCTACCCACCCTCTCTCTTCAGCCCCACTGCTAACACCTCAAGCACCATTGGTGCCATCGGTGCAGTCTCTTCTCAGAAGATCTCTCTGGAAAGCCTGAAACTTTGACTTCTCCATCAATATTTCATTCTGCAGATGATGGCTCTGGCATACGTTCTTTAGTTATTAGAGCAGAAGACAAGTGGTTGTTTTTTCTTTTTTTTTTGTGCATGCTGAATCTCCTTTTCAAGCAATGCCTTGGGGATATGAACAGGAACTTGACTGCAAGTCTCTTTTGATCCTGAAACTCCCACTGACTGATTGATAAATAGGAGACAGTCACCTTAATATACCTGTGGATATGACACTCAATTCTTCTCAATTCTTGGAAATTACCACGTGCTAGAATTCCAGATGGGCTACATGCACAATATATTTTAGTTTTAACCTTCCACCTTTGTACTAAGCTAAGGCAAATCCTAATTACTGGAATCATTACTGTATTCCACGCATGTACTGGGTTATTTTCAATGTTTTCCAGTGCCTGAAACAGCATTCAGGTTGGATCTCAGGAAGAGTTTCTGTTCAGGAGCGATGCTGTAGTGGCACAGGCTGCTCAGGAAGGTGGTGCAGTCACCGTCCCTGGAGGTGTTCAAGAACCGTGTGGATGTGGCACGGTGGGACATGGACAGTGGGCACAGTGGGATGGGCTGTAAGCTGGACATGGTGATTTTAGAGGTCTTTCCCAACCGTAATGCTGTATGAATCTATTATATAATCAGTGGAAGGACTCAATCCAGCAGCAGATTGATGATGAGGCCAGAAGTGACTGCAGGCAATCCAATGGCCAGGTCAGTTTTGCAGCAGTTGCAGTGGGTGGGTAAGCAGCACCCTGTGCTGTGTAGTGACACAGAACAGAACTTAAACAAGAAATCATGCATTAAGGATCTCAAAAGATGGATATAATGAGAAAGTATTTCCCAGTAGTTCCTGATGCCAGGGCTCTGCTTGAACACGGCTACTGACTGCCTGTAGACTTCCAACAAGTCAGACACTTGAACGCAGACACTGCTAATTCCCTGGTTCTCCAGTTGTGCTGGATTAAAGCTTAAAAATTATCTTTGTTTAAGTATCCTGCAAGAATGGTGTTGGTGGGAAACAGCCTACTTGGCTGAGGTCCCCCACGCTGATCCCTTGTCTACTTTGGCTGACCTCTGCAGAACTTGCTTTGATAGAGTGCTCCCTCCTCCCCCTAAAAAATGCCATCTGGAAGGCCCGGCAGCAGCGAGGCGGAGAGGCGCGGGGCCGAGCGGTGCCCGGGGTGCCCTGGGCACGCTGACCGGGCTGCGGATGCTGCAGAACCCCGTGTTCGAGGCCGCTCTTGGCAGCAAACGCGACCATCACCGGGTGGGGTGCAGATGAACTCTTCGGGACAAATGCACTGAGTTGGGCGCCCGGGCGGCTACAGCCTGAGGAGGACGGATATTGTGTGAATCGGTGGTGTCTGAGACAAAGAGAGGCGGAGGTGGGGCGGGGAAATATGAGGTCCGGCGCGCGTGGAAGCCCGCCGCGTGCTGCGGCCACCGCTCGGTTTTGAACTTTGGGACGGAAGACAGGAAAACTTCTGAGATTGGGATTTCGTTGGGGGCGGTGGAGGGCGGCGGGAAGGGCAAAAGGGGGCACTTTCCATCCCCCGCGGCCTCCCTGCGAGGCCACGCCTCGGGAGCGGCCCCAGCCCCCTCCCCGCTGGGCCGGGCCGGGGGGCGGCAGCGCGGGGATCCGGGAGGAGGGCTGCGGGCGGGGGGCGGGGGGCGGGAACGGAGCGGGGGATGGGGGCGCAGGAAGGCGGGCGCGGGAAAGCGCGCTCGCGCTGGCGCGCCCCCGGCCGGGCGGCGCCACGTGGCCGCGCCGCAGCCGCGCGCCCGCCGGCAGGTGGCGCGCGCCCGCCGCTGCCACCGCCCGGACGGCCCCCGGCGCTCGGCGGCCTCCCGGTGCCGCCCGGCCCGGCCCGGAACGGCCCAGCAGTACGCGGGCATTGAGAGGGCGGCGCCTGGCACGGGGGTGCCGCTGCCGTCGCGCCAGGAAGCGCGGCTCCCGGCCGCCGCCTCATACCAGGTCGCGGTCCGGAGGGCGGGAGCCCCGTGGCGGCGGCCGTGTGCCTGTGGGTCGGGGAGTCCCGTCCCTCGGCGGGTGCCCGCGCCGCTGCGAGCCCAACTCCGCGGCACGTGGTGCGGCGGCGGGGATGCGATGGACCGCGTGGCCGGGCTCGTTGTGACCACTCGTCTGGGTTTTGTTTGCTTCTAAGTCATCGTTTCCAAGTCTTTTGATTTTTTTTTTTATTTTTATTTTTTTTAATTATTTATACTTCTTTAATAATTATTTTCTGTACATCTCGCTCGTTTCTTATGTTGTCACTGGTGCTTCTTCACAGTGTTATGCTGTGTTATAATACAGCATTTTCTGAAAATTTCTCTGTCACCAACCCCTGGTGCAATTGCCCACTCACTCAGTGTGGATAATTAAGCTTTCTTCTTGGAAAAGCACCATTTGCACCACACAGTTCTTTTTTCACAGAGTCACAGAACTGTTAAGGTTGGAAAAGACCTCTGGCTTCACCAAATCCATCCCTCAGCTCATCCCCACCATGCCCACTAACCATTGTCCCTTAGTGCCATGGTTATTAAACATCTCCAGGGATTTTTCCGTACACCTTAGCATGTGCATGGATGCTATGTGTGTCATAAAATCATAGAATCATAGCATGGCTCGGGTTGGAAGGTACCTCAAGGATCATGAATCTCCAACCCTCTGCTGCATGCAAGGCCACCAACCTCCCCATTTAATACTAGAACAGGCCCCATCCAATCTGGCCTTGCGCACTTCCATGGTTGGGGCATCCACAGCCTCTCTGGGCAGCCTGTTCCAGCACCTCACCACTCTCATAGCAAGGAACTGATATCCAACCTACATCTTTCCTCCTTCAACTTAAAATCATTTCCCTTTGTTCTGCTATTATCCACCCTTGTAAAGAGTTGACTCCCCTGGAGTCCTGGAGTCCTGGAGGAGCTTTCTGCAAAGCTGCACAGAGTTCTTCCTTTCCAACAAATGTTCAGTCAGTAATGGGATTATTTCCCTCATCCAGGAGCCCAGCAGCAGACAGCCAGTTGTCCTCACTCTTTGCATAGGGCTGTAATGTTTCCGTACGTACAAATTAGCGCCATGGATGGATTCCAGTCTTGTGGATTGAAGCTGCATTGATGTGCCACCTGTCAGTTACAACATAACCTTTTCTCACAGGAGCTGTCTAAGGCACATGAGCTGGATGGTGGTTCTTGCAGTTAACCAGGTTTTGTTCCTTACATGTTGGCAACACGCGATAGAGAAAGCCCTTCTCCCAAAATGCTGGTTTTGCAAAGAGCACAGGTCCAGCACTGAAGACTACTGAAGAGGGTGTTCTCTGCTAACTGCATGGCAGTCTTTGCTTGTTTTTTATGACAAATTATTAATATAACATAGGCAAATACATAATTTCTGCAGCTCCTCAGTGTTTGCTGTTCTCCCTGGTCTTGTCCTTGTAAATTCAATTTCACAGGCACAGTCTGTAATGCAGCAGGTGCCAAGTGTAGCCTTCTTGTTTCATAAGATCCAACTAACTGTCTACAGAGGATTCATTTAAACAGTAGCACAGACAGAAAGGGAAAAAAAAAGTAAAACGCGCAAAAAAAAAACCCTGTTTCTTTTACACATAAAAAAGAATGCTTCTCAACTGGTATGCCTTTGTTTCTTATTTCAGGTTGTTGAGAACCAAATACCACCATAGAATCACAGAACCATTACTGTTGGAAAAGACCTCTAGGGTCACCACATGCAACCACCAGCCCATCCCCACCATGCCTATCCCTCAGTGCCAAATCCACACAGTTATGGAACACTCCAGGGACGGTGACTTCCCAGACTTTCCCTGGCCAGCCTGTGCCACTGCATTGCCACTCTTTTGGAGAAAAAATTTTTCCTTATGTCCAACCCCAAACTCTCCTGGTGCAACTTGACACCACTCCTATTTTTTAGAGCAAGCACAGACTGTTCATTCCTGAATAATCCTGTGGTCTTTTTCCTGAGGAAAGCCACTGTGTAGGCACACATCCATGATATATCTGCATGACAGAAACTACCCCCACAGCAAGATGACTTGAGTTGATGCTGTAGTAGTGATCAGGAAAGGATGGATAGTGGGTGAAGTTGAACTGCATTTTGGGATGCCTGTGCAGCTGGAATTCACATCTGCAGAGCTCAGATGCAGAGACTCTAAGATGAAATCAGCAGAAGGAGAAATGAAAACAGATGGGGGTTCCAGCACAATGGAACAAAGGAGAAGTACAGGTCTAAGGAGAGAATTAGCTGTTTTCTACCAGCACCCTGTGCTCTGCACCCTAGCAATGGGTAGAGTAGGATTAGAACTGTGTTGGGTTTGTCAGCAAAACTTTGAGTTGTCTGACTGCCCAAATTATCATAGAATATCATGCAATCATTAAGGTTGGAAAAGACCTCCAAGATCTTCAAATGTCCACCAATGTCCACCATGTCCACCAACTACATCCCTCAGTGCCAAATCCACACAGTTCTTGAGCTCCTCCAGGGATGGTGACTCCACCACCTCCCTGGGCAGGCTGTGCCACTGCATCACCACTCTTTCTGAGAATTTTTTCCTCATATTCAACCTGTACCTACTCCAGGCATGACTTGAGGCTGTCATCTAGGGTCAGGCCTCCTATCTTCAGTGAGGTGAAGGAAGCTGCACACTGAGTGAGGAGCACCCAAGAGGAAGCCAGCTGGAAACCTGCAAACGCACGAGGTTGTTGTGATCTCTCCTCTTTGCAATGCTGGTGATGGACCCAGGTCTTTATAGAGGCGCATCCAAGTGCCTCACCCTGAACGAACGCTTGTGGTTGTTTTGAAGTGTTCAAGCGGAGAACACCCTTTGGAAATGAGTACTGCATCAGGAGATGGAAGCTGCTGTGTCACAGGTCAGGGCCCTACATTCAGTAGGATAATGGCCTGCATTTCACTTCAGAGACCGATGCAGGGAACACAAAAGGCCCTTCTATCCTGACAGCCAGGATAGGTGCCAGCCTTGTGAGTGGGTGGATGTGCTAATAGAAGTTGCTGTTCGAATTCTCCCTCTTCTTAACAGCAGATAGAGGAGAGGCAATGGGACACCCCAGAACCCAAGTTTCCATGGTGTTAAAGGTGTCAGAACAGCTCACCTTATGTGTGCAAGATGCATCATTTTGAATAAAGAATTTCGGGTTAGAGATAGGTGGAAATTCTTTACTCATAGGGAGGTAAGACCCTGGCACAGCTGCCCAGAGAAGATGTGGTGCCCATCCCTGGAAGCCTTCAAGGCCGTGTTGGATGGGGCTCTGGGCAGCTGAGCTGGTGGGAGGCAGCTGAGGTCTGAAACTGGATGGGCTTTAGGGTTCCCTTCCAAATTAAGCCATTCTCTGATTCTACAATTCTATGCTCTGCCACTTTTGAGGAGTGAAGACTGCACTGATGAGGAGTGGCGGGCTGCACTGATGGCTAAAGGCTATGGATGTGATTTCGAAAAGTTGCTGAGCTGGTGAAGGGACTTGGCCTCCATCTCTGCTTCTGCTGTTATTTCTTTCTCTCTCTCCCCCCCCTCCCCCCCTCCCCCTTTTTTTTTTTAAATAATAAAACTGGCATTATAGTCAACATTCCTAAGTGCAGCAGAGAGCACTGAGCCTTTGCTCTCTATTCTTCAGAGATCCTAACTGTAATGTTAGGAGAAGTGGTGCAGTACAGGTGTTCCTCTGCCAGCCTTTTTACAGAGCATGCTAGGTTCAAGCAGCAGTTGTTGGTGAAGATGGGCTACAAGTAAGTGAAGAAGCATTAATTGCTTCTTGGGTGTCTGGTTATGTGTAAGACTTGATTATTTTAGCCTAAGTGGGAGGAGAATGGTTTTATGACCTTATAGTTAGCATTTGTGTGAGATTAACAGTAAGACTTACTAAAGCATTTCTGATAACATGGTTTCCTTTTTTACACTGCTTAATTAAAAAAGAACACTTTGGCGTGATTTGTAACACATCTTTAAGAAAGCAAACAGACAAACCTAAATTACAAGGGATGGTCTAGAGGTCTCTGTTACTGAGATTCACAGCATCTGAACTGTATCTGGGAAATTAAAGAAAGCTGATGGTCTGGCAAAGAGTGAATTGGGCAGAAGGCAGAGCAGTGATACTTAGGAACATCTCAGGGTGATTATTAGAGTAGCTTGGGAGGCACCAGGTTAAGTAAGAGACCCAAACTGGTCATGGTAGGCTAACATACTACAATATATCCTTGCTGTCAGCTTTTTCTAATGGCAGTGAAGCACAACTGCTTTCATATATGTGGGCTGTGATCTCCCTGCATCTCCCATACACATTTTCTCTTTCTTTTTTTTCTACCAGTGGCCTCTTCATTTCTGCCTCCTTCAATGGTGCGCTTATAGATTTTTTTCCCGAAAGACTGGGATTTTCAGGAAGCCTAAAGGGAATTACATGCCCAGCTGCCAGTGCATTTCAATGTGCCTCCAAATTTTACCCTCACATTTTTAGAGCATTCGAGCTCCTTGTCTTCTCACATTGCTACTATTAGATCGTCAGTTTTCTTTTCAGCAATCTCTGACTTTGGTCACAGATGGCTGCAGCAGTCTGCAGCTATGTCTGGTCGACAGAGCAGATGACACTGGCGTTGTGCTTATATGTAATATTCCTATCAGGCAGAGAACTCAGACAGGGTCTGGTGAAACTGCTGGAGGACCTCCTGTTGGTCCTGGGATACAGTTGGGAAGCTGAATGTTGGATTTTGCTTCTGTCAATGTCTGAACGTTTCTATGTCTGACAAGCTGGAAACAGTCTTCTGACTTTTGGGTTTGCCTCTGGTCACCCTAGGAATCTGGCTTACTTGCTTTTCTGAGAATGTTCTTCTTGCTTGGGTCATATCAAAAGAATCGTACTGAGAAGACGGCTACCAACTGTTTCTTGGGACCACAGATCTACATTATGCTTTATAAACAGTATGAAGCATGTCTCACTCTAAAGTTTACATACTTTACCCAGAAAGAAGACTTTATTATTGACTTCTTGTTTTGGTGGAATGAACCCCCAGCACACCAACACCCAGCATATGCCAGTATAAACTGGCATAAATCACTGCCATTCTGCTAGGTTTGAGAAGAAGGATGCCTGAGCCAGGGTCATGTGCAGTCTGATTCCTTTATTTTCCATGTGAGTCCCTCCTGCTGAGGGAAATGAGCTCGTAATGGGAGGTGCATGAGTACCGGCAGCTTGAGTACTCCTCGTTTGTCCTGTTTGCCCTTTGCTTTCTTCCATCACTTTTACATGGCTTGAGATTGTCCAGATGTTTCTGGGCTTGGAGCTGCTGGAATTTTGATTGCAGCTGACATGTCGGTGTGCTGCGGCATCAGGTAGCCTGCATCTGAAATGTGGTGAGAAGCTCTTCTGTGACCTTTGAGGCTAGAGGCCTTATTGTGTTGACCTGTCAGAGGGAAATCTTGGAGGTGTTGTGCTTTTGAGAATAAAGAGTCCTGGCATCCTCAGTGTCTTCTCAGGAATTATGGCCTTTGTGAGTGATGTGCTTATTAGACCTTCTGGTCTTACTGCAAACAGGGAGATGAAAGAATGTGCATTTTTTGATTGCCCACTGCATGGCTGTGTGGTACAGGTTGGAAACTCATCTCTCATGGATACTTTGTGGAGTTGTGCTGCTGTCATGGGGAGCAGAGAAACATGAGTATTTCTGCTCTCAGTGCTTGTCTAAAAAGCAGTTCTGAGCAACGAGGAGAGCCATTTCTTTTATCTGCAGTGAGGTAGAGTATTGCCCAAGCAGAAGTTATGCAAAGCCACACCTCACACAAGTCTGTGTGGTCAGAGAAAGTGCCCAATACATGGTCTGGGGAACAAGGGGAGATGGTTTCAAACTAAAAGAAGGGAGATTAGAGTGGACATAAGGGAGAAGTTTTTTACAGTAAGGCTAGTGAGGCGCTGGCACAGGTTGCCCAGATAGGTGGTGGATGTCCCATCCGTGGAGACACTCAAGGTCAGGCTGGATGGGGCTCTGAGCAATCTGATCTAGTGTAGGCATCTCTGTTCATTGCAGGAGAGTTGGACTAGGTGACCTTTTGTTATCTCTTCCAATTCAAATGATTCTATGATTCTATGAGTGCCTTTGACCATCAGCAGATCATACCATTTATTGAATCCACCAAGCGGAGGAGACCACTGATTTTTTTACATACCACTTTCCCCTTCCTGCAACACCTTCCTCAGCAGACGTTTTTGGAAATATTGCATAACGTGCTTATCACCACACATTTTGGAGAGAAAAATAAAGGCGTTGGGGTTTGCTTTGAGCAGTGTGTGGCTGTTCCTCCTGGAGGCCGCAGAACTCCCAGATGCAGTCCACAAAGTCTCCTTTGACATTTAAAGCTGTAAATGTCTTGGGGTCTGGCTGCCATGGAGACATGATCTCAGCCATCTGACGCACAGTGTTTGAGTTCAGACTGGGACTCGAATCAATGGCTCCAGAAAGGAGGCAGTGGGGCATTATCAATGAAATGTTTTCAGCTGTAATGCCTCCTTGTTGGCCTACAGACCGTGCTTTCTTTGCAGCTACCTGGAAGGACTGTAGTCCTTGTAGGCTTTGCCTGGATCGAGTGTCACAGCACTTCTATTTTTACAACAGCTTGAGCTGTGACTGAAGTTTCAGTAGGATGCATTATTTATACCTGTGGACACCAATACATATCAGAGGAAGGGAGGTGTGAATGTTTTCAGAAGCTGCAGATGGGGATTTTCAAGCCAGTAAGAGCACAGAGTACTCAGCTTCCACCAAGAAGCGGCAAGATGTGGGCACCAAAGTTCATCCGTTTTTTTGGGAAGGAGTCTTAGTTGCAATCCATAAACAACCTTTGAATCACGTTTTTTCTCTGTCTGCATAGCTGGAAGATGCTTCATGTACAGGATAATAAGTGAAACACTGCTGACCCAGCACGCAGCATGCGGTGCGCATAGGATGGGTGTTCTGCAAGAGCAGCCAACAAACAGCATTGCTGTCTTTGTGAAGTCTCCAGATTTTAGGACTGCCTCTTGTCTAAAATTTTAAAGTTTTAATGTAGGCAAGCCTTTTATCTTTCAATTTCAAATTTTTGACCATGCTTGGAGACAAAGAAGCATTCTAACAAGTGATGCGCATTATGCTTCCAAGCATCTTCCAGCAAGGCTATGCTTAGCAACATCAGCTTCTTTGCTGAGACAGATGAGATGGAAATCATGATTATTTTTTTTTGCTACTGTGTGCTCAGATGACATATCTATCTAGAATTTTGCAGTCCACTTATATCTTAGTGGTTCTCATGAGAGGTGTATGAGTAACATTTGGGGAAGCTGTTTGCAGTAGTCCTTCATAATGGTAGTCACAACAGAGATCTTAAAACAAAGGACTCAGTGTTTTACCAAGAGAAACCACAGTAACAGGTTTCAGTGTAAATGAGAGTTGTATTGCCTTCCATCAGAGATGACTTGAAAATAAAGTACTTTGATGGTAATACTGCAGATGTCTGCAGGAAACCCAGCACAGCCTTGAACTCTGTAGTTAGATAGCTGTGCAAAAAAGTACATGAAGGGAAGAGCTAATGTGCAATACTTCTATTTAAGATAGAGGGAGGAAATAGAAATTGTGATAGCATGCTATTTCAAGTAATAATAGAAAGTACTTGATGTTTACATGGTGAATGGATCAATACTAATTCTGTAGTCAGGGCACATACGGTAGCTTGGATTATACAAGTGATAGATGCACTTGGTATAGCTGAAATTTCCACCCTGCAACATTTATTTCTCAGTGCGTGTTCGATGGAATTTTCCACCCAACTATCTGAAAGGATTTGCATAAGAATGGTGGTAGAGCAGTATTCTTTAATGATGTGCTTTTCTTTGTTAAACTTCAAAAATGTCTACGATGCATGATGAGGTTCGGATGAATTGCCAAGCTAATGCTTTTATATTTTCTTTAAAGAGCTTATCTTCACTGTGTTGTGGGAGTTACTTTATATTGTTGTCATAAAGGCAGTAGCAGTAAAGCTGACTTTGTAGCAACCCTGGTAGGTGCCCCCTCCTCCTTTACCTCAGGTCTTCGATACTGCTGCAGGAGACAGATTGCAACACCCATTACCAAGCACCTGTTTGTCCTACTGTTAGCTCATCTGTACTGCTTCTGTGGTGCTACACATGGCATTACTCATGGCTGCACTGTGTCATTTTACGTTTAAAGCAATGACCCTCTTCACATTTAATCTAGATCAGCCCAAGTTGCTGTACTGTTTGTGGAAACTGGGTCAAAGCCAGGTTCTTCCTAAGATGACGTCTTGATTTAAGAGAAACTCAGGATTAAATCAAATGTCCACATCTTCAGCTAGTGAAGATTTTTACAGTGGGATAGAGAAGACTGCTGATGATACGAAGTTGGGAGGATTGGCTGACACGCCTGAAGGCTGTGCTGCCATTCAGCAAGACCTGGATAGGCTGGAGAGCTGGGCAGAAAAAAACCGGATGAGGTTTAACAAAAGCAAGTGTAGAGTCTTGCATCTGGGGAGGAATAATTGCATGCACTGGTACAAGTTGGGGGATGAGCTGCTGGAGGGGAGCTTGGCGGAGAGGGACCTGGGTGTCCTGGTGGATGACAGGTTGGCCATGAGCCAGCAGTGTGCCCTTGTAGCCAAAAAGGCCAATGGCTTACTGGGGTGCATTAAAAAGAGCGTGTCCAGCAGGTCGAGGGAGGTGATCCTCCCCCTCTACTCTGCCCTGGTGAGGCCTCATCTGGAGTACTGCGTCCAGTTCTGGGCTCCCCAGTACAAAAAAGATAAGGATCTCTTGGAAAGAGTCCAGCGGAGGGCCACGAAGATGGTGAAGGGCCTGGAGCATCTCTCCTATGAGGAAAGGCTGAGTGAACTGGGTCTGTTCAGCCTTGGGAAGAGAAGACTGAGAGGGGACCTGATCCAGGTCTATAAATATCTAAGGTGTGGGGGGCAGAATGGCGAGGCCGGACTGTTTTCAGTGGTGAGTGGAGACAGGACAAGGGGAAACGGCTGGAAACTGCAGCATAGGAAGTTCCGCACAAATGTGTGCAAGAACTTCTTTACAGTGAGGGTGACGGAGCACTGGAACAGGCTGCCCAGGGAGGTGGTGGAGTCTCCTTCTCTGGAGATGTTCAAGACCTGCCTGGATGCCTACCTGTGCGACCTGGTGTAGGGAACCTGCTTTGGCAGGGGGGTTGGACTCGATGATCTCTGGAGGTCCCTTCCAACCCCTACAATTCTGTGATTCTGTGATTCTATGAAGACTTATTTTTTTTCCTTAGCCCCTTCCAATAAAAGTCTAATTAAAACAAAACAAAACAAAACAAAAATACAAAACAAAAAAACCAAAAAAACAGAAACTATGAGGGAAACCTGCTTGAAATGTGGTGAATTTTGGGAAAGCAACTTACACGAAGTAGTGTTTCTTTTCTTGGCCAAGGGTCCAGTGAGTCACCTTCTAAACTGCACTGTAGTGATGCTATTCACAAGCCTCAAACAGCTGGGAAAATAAAGAAGAGAAGCGACTGTGAGGTTTGTCATCAAATCATTGCATGGAAGATTGAATTATTCCACTTTCATGAAAGGTGATAGAGTGGGGCTAACTCAACTCAGAGTGAAGACTTCTATTGCAGTGTCAGCATAACTGAGGAGCTGTTTGGCTCAGTATTTTGTTGGATGTGATTTATTATTATTATTATTATTATTATTATTATTATTACCTTTACTTATAATAGGAAGTAATTGTAAAGAAATTTTAACTGATTAATTTTTTCCCTAATCATCTGATGCTCTATTCTGATATAGGACTTCAACGATATATTTCAAATTGCATTTGATATATGTTTCTGAGAAGATAATAGTAACTGCTGCATATCCTATCATTCCAGCTATATGTATAGATTGCTCTGAAAGTAATGCCTTCTGTTTTATGATGTTGGCCTTCAACATCAGATGTTGGTGGTTTACAATAGAGGCTGAACCTTCCTGCCAGTATCGCACTGCAGATAACAGCAGAAGGGCAATCTGACAGAATGGCGTCTGACATAATTGTGCCACTGAATTCCATGTGGAGGAAATGGCACCTACTGACATTCATCCATGCTTGGTGTATGTGTATGGAGACCAAACAGTGGATGTGAGCACAATGAGGCAGTGGGTAGTGTATTTCAGCAGTGGAGACAGTGACAGTGGGTCACCTCTGTTGGTGCAGATTGTTGAGGGTGGCATGCAGGCTCCTGTTTGCTGCTAGCAAAATAGCTAGAAAATGGTGGTGACTATGTTGAGAAACAGTGTTTTTTAGCTGAGAATTTATTCTGTCAGTGTCCTGTTTCTATCTGTTGTGGTTTCCATGGAAATAAACAGGAGGCATTACTTTCAGAGTGATCTATGCATGAGAGTCCAGCACATCTCATGGGTCTGTGTCGGTATTCAGTCATGACTTAGAAGTAAGGACTGATACACCTTCATGTACTCTGCTCACTTAATTTCAGCCTATCTTTTGAAGTTCTCCAGACCCTAGGAGTATCTTTGTATCAAGATGAGAACACAGTTATCTAAACTGAAAAAAAGGAGGATGGGAGTAGTTTGGGTCTGCACTATCTGCTAGTTTAATCTTCAGAAGCTTTTGTTTGCTTCAGAATGGTTGAGTGGAGTGTACTGTTAGATGCCCCAAGCCCTCTCTGCCTCATGCTGAACCATTCCAGTCCCACAGACCCTCCTCATAGAAAGAGTGCTCCAGCCATACCATCCCAAGGGCCTTCACTGAGTGTCTCTGTCTTATGGCACCCCAGATGTGATGCAGGGCCTGGATGAGGCCCTGATGGGAGTTGAACAGAAGGGCCTCTAGCTGCTAGGGCAGGCTGCCTGCTGCTTCTACTTCAATTGCATGGTGTCCTTGTTGGCCACTTCCTTTATTTATGTACAAATATTTGCCTAAACTGTGTTTTTAAAAAGGTGTGTTTGTGCTGACATATAAGCCAGCATGTTTAAACCATACCATCCGTAAATTCATGCTTGCGTTTGTTGAGTTTGTGAGGTGTGACTGATTCCCCACATCTCTTAAATCAGAACTGCTCTGACTCATCCACAGTCCATACCATAACACAGCTCTCGTCCTTCTGGAAATGTTTCCTGCTGGAAACATTTAGACTTAGAATCATAGAAACATTATGGCTGAAAGAGAATTAAGATCATCAAGTCCAACCACCAGCACATCTTCACCATGCCCACTAACCATGTCCCTCAGTGCCACATCTACATTGTTTTTGAACAACTCCAGGGATGGCATCAATCCCCATGGATTTGAGCTGTGGTTCCGCTTGTTAACAGGAATGAAGATGGCCTAGGGGGGCTGATGGCTACTTCAGAGGAGGGGATGCTGCAGCTTATACTGATGCTAAAGCTGAATGTACGTGGAAAGAGTCAAGGACAGCTTTAAGACACACTTTTGCATGCGTATCTGCTATTTTACTTGAATTTCAGGATTTTAAAAATTTTTTTTTAGTTTTTTTTTTAACAGAAGGTATGCCAGACTTGTTCCTGCAAAGCTCTGCTATCCGTGATGAAACTGCCTGTATGGCTGGGTTCATTTCTTACTTGCATATGGCATGCGTGCTCTTCCCACTGCATTACTCCATGGTGTTGGGCAAGTTGTGCAGCACTGGGGTGGCTGTGTTGTGGAGCAGGACTTTGTGAGGATCTGTGTCTCATCAGATGTTGCAGAAATCAGCCGGCCCAAATTCTGCCTGCTAAAATGGCAGCATGCATCCAAAAAGCATCTAGTAGGAAAGTAGAAGACGAAGGTGTGTGTCATTTCTTGCTAAGCTTTACACTCTAGTCTTAGTTGCTGTTCTGCTACAGCTCTGTCTGACACTTCAACATGCCAGCTGCACTCATTTTATACAACAACTGAATCCCCAGTTATTGCAGTTGATGTTATTTTGCCATTTACACCTGTTCTCTGGCAATGAACTTCTTAAAGAATATGTCTGGTGACTCAGCAGAGGCTAGTGAGTCCCAGCCACCAGAATTTTTTTTTATGACAGTGTTAGAGCAGGTGAGCAAATGCCTGTTCTGTATAATGTGAAAGGGTAGCAGGTTCCAGGTTGAAATGCGATTGCTCTAGATTTAACTGGCATAACAAGAAGCAGGGCTTTGACTAGTTAATGTAGCACTGGGTATGGCAACCAACTTGGTGCTTCTTTTTGTTCTGGATTGTATGTCCACCCTACACATAACTTTAACTTGGTTTCTTTTTTTTGTGTGTTTAATTAACCAGTGTGGTGAGATTGAGAAAAAACTGCTGCCTTTGTACTGGGAGAAGGTATGGTATTTGTAAAGCTATTACAGTGAAGATAAAGCTTTATAACAGTGCAGGAAATAAAGCCCACAAAATTATTTGAGAAGCCACAGTATCCAGGATAAATGTTACAGGAAGCATTAACCTTCCATAAAAATTCCTTTGCCAGTCAGGAATTTAATACACAGTCTTTGTGAGAGAAGATAATATACCTCAGTCGTGTTCTGAAATGCTTTATTTAAGAATTAGACATGAGGAAAACCTTGGTTGTCTGCGGTTTAGGATATTTGCTTTTCAATATTTAATTTTTATTTTTTTCTCATTGATGCTTAGTGGCATGTAAATATGTAAAAAGAGGATGATATGTCCTGTATTTTATACACATACATGATGATTTTTTTTTACTTTCTTTCTCCTTGTACAGTAATCTCCCATGCATTTTTTTCTGTAATAGGCACTTGGCTGGGGATATGATCACAGCTGAATTGCAAAAACCTGTTTCAAACTACATTAAAAGACAGTGAAGTGTTTATCATGGCAATTTGGAACCAGAATTCTTTCTGAGCTGAAAAAAAACCCCCACACCCTAATGAAAAGAAAAACAAGACCACAAAATGGCACCACCAACAATAAAACAACGAGAAAACCTTCAATTATGTTTCTCCTGTTAAGAGGCTTTAGCTGGCCAGTACTGGAGACGTAAACTGTTTGCTGAAGACACAGAGATACGGCCAGTTCCTTCTCCTCATCCCATCCTGCCTCCTTCCAGCAGCCAGTTCAGCTGTGGCTTGGTGCTGGAACCTCTTCTCTAGCAAGGCAAAAGCAATGAGATGGAGGCCTCCAGTCTGCTTTGCCAACTACGTGGTACAGCTACGTCACCAGCCGCACTTTGGTTTGGGCTACAACCAGGACTGAAGATGTGAGATTTTCCTGTCTCAAGTCTAGCTGCCAGATTGGTACGGTTTTAAACTTCACTTACTTGTGTCTGGTCAAAAGATACTCAGCATAAGTTTTATTCCTTCCTGCTGGATGGGTGGACCAACTCAGTGGCTTCTCTGGCTGTATTTGGTTTGGCCAAAAGCTGCGGTAGTGTCTTGTCTCTCCTAAGAGACAAATGTGTTTTGTATTAAGGCAGTTAGAAGAAAGAATTTTGTTGCAAATATTTTTCATTTTCTCTTTTTTTTTTTTTTTTGTATGTACAGAAAGACTTGCTTCGCCAAGTGCCCCTTTTGCAGTCTCTTGAATGTTATTTAGTCTGCCCTCCTGCATAGGAATGGTCAGAGTGTGTTGCTTCCTGCTTCCTGACTCAGGTTTGATTCATAAATGGCTGTTAGAGTGTGTAGCTTCCCATAATGACTCCAAGTAGTGGAATATCCCGCGTGGGAGATTCTGGTCTACTGCTCCCATAAAACATTTCTACTGTGCACCAGTTCTACACTACTGATTTGTCCAAAAGATAAAATACACCTCTGCATGTTACCTGACCCACATTTCAGCAGAGATTGTATCCTCAGCCATATCTTCTGGAGCTCTTTGTCCCTTTCATAGCAAGTCAGTTCTTTAGTTAGTAAATATTAAGATCTCTCTGTCCTTGGTGTGTACTTAGAACAAAACTGCAGATAAAATGCTTACAAGTAATGATCTTTCCTAAGTATTGCATGAAGCTTTCCAAAAATAGCTGTGTATAAGTAAAAATAATCCTGAGGTTATATATTAATAGAAGATGCTTCAGGTCTTCTCCTTACTTCTGGTACAATAGAAGAACAAAAAACAAGAGGTCTGAAATACTGCAGAGACTACTGATGTGAAGAGATCTTGGTCTAAAAATACTTGATGTCTTTTAAAGGGACCTACTTTTTGAAAGAATACCGAGTGCCTGTCTTCCAAAAATTGAGTGATTCTGTGGTGGTTTGACGCAAGTTCACATAGTCTTTTTCATTGTCTTGGCCAGTTTTGTATTACTATTATCTCACAAGCTCTGCACCATAACATAACCCGCCTTTTCAGTTTTATTTTGATGTTTTTAAAGTGAAAGAAGTTAGCAGTAGATGAGTTCTTAATGTGAAGGACTGAATGTGTAAGGCCATTTAAAAGCGTCTCCTTCCCTTGAGATTTTGGTGGAAAAAATAATCGCTGTTTCATGTATTTATCATTTGGTATGGACTGCTTGTCTTGCTTGAAGGACTAGTGGCTCTGAATGAAATTTCACTTTCTTGCACTATGTGCAGTACAGATGGAAACTGTTGGATATCCTATGTACATTAGAGCTTGCACTCAACAACAACAAGAAAGATGAGGGACAGGAAATTAGGAGTGTTTTGTCTTGCTCTGTTTTTTGTGGGTTTTTTTTGTTTTTGTTTTTAATTTTTTGTTTTTGTTTTTTGTTTTTTGTTTTTTGTTTTTTTTTCCATGCCATCCTTTATCGCATCACTATCTTCCAGAAGTATCATGAGTGATGTGATTAGTACTCATTGTGTGCAGTTATTTAGCCTTATTTTTGAATGTGGTTTCATACTGATCCTTCCACGATGTGTCCCAGCAGTGGGTCGGTCAGAAGATGGTTCTGGGCAAAGGAATGCTGAGGGCTGAGGCAGGATTTTGCTATCTACATGCTTGCTCTGCAGGTGTTTCTGCCTTGCAGGTGGGGAGAGTCCCTGGGCATGTGGATGTATCACCTGAGAGTAAAAGATCTGGAGAATCAAGCAATCTGCTAGGTACTGGGGCTGTGACCAAAGATACAGTTTCTGGAGTCTGATTATAACCTTGGCTGTGCTCTGAGAGAAGTTTCACCAGTGACCAGCAACCTGATCTAGCTGTTGATGATCCTGTTTGTTGCAGGGGAGTTGGATTAGCTGGCTGTTAAAGATCCCTTTCAACTGAAACAATTTTATGATTCTGCGAGATAGGGCAGTGTAGGAGTGCTGTGTCAGTGGGAAACTACTTGACAGAAGATCGTGGCTCCACTGCATGCTGTGCCCCTCTTTCTATTGAGATATTATGCTGGATGTGCTGGGTTGACAGGATCCAGCAGTTGCTGAAGATAACGGTGTCCTTTTCAAGTCAGACTGTTGCCTCGTTGCCCTCCTGGACTCCCGTCTGCTAGGCACAAAATGACTGTGCTTTCTTTAAGTTACACCAGCTATATACATTGTGTTATCAAGTTTCCCTCATTTTCACCAGGCTGTAGACACTCTTTTTCTACTTCTTCATATGGGCAATTTGATCCTCTCTGTGCTCACGTACAGGGTCAGACCCCAGCTGCATTTGGACCAGTGTTGGCATCTAGAGACACACTTGCCTTTTAAGCGAGTCCCCTCCCAATGCTCTGACTTTGCATGCATTTTTGATTTATTGTTTACTTTGCCAAGTATGTAACAAGAAGGCATCATAAAGCCTTTTAGACACACTTACTCTCTACTTCACATAGTCCAAGAAGTCTCGTAGAGGTTGAAACTGAACAGCAAAACATCTGTGTATGCTTAACCTTGCTTCACTTTTGTCATGGCTCTGAGTGTTCTTTAGGCTTTGATCAGATCTTTTTAATCAGTCCAGGGTCTTTCCTCTCCGTCAGTATCCTTGCACATGCGTGCTTCTCCAGGGTCGGGACTCTCCTCACATTCCCGAAGTCAGTTTTTGCATCTGTCTTCTCACTCTGAAGTGGCTAGTGAGCACCACCTTGTTTTTATAGGTATAGATCCTCTTTGTCAAGGAGGCTCTTGGTTAGTTAACAAGACAATCCATGTAGCCTCAGGAGGAGATCTGTGTGTTAGACTTGAAAAACTGGTTCACCTCTACAATAGCCATTTCTTTCTGCAAGGAACTCTGTCTCAATGGCATGGATAATTATCTCTTTAAAGAAAGGGCAAATAAACCCCATTTTCTTAATAGAGTCTGCAGTATGCAAAATCCCTGCATAGCATTTAAATTTGCAGGCTTTCGAGTTTCCAGCCTTTGACCTGCTGCCTGTTTCTCAGCATCTTTATCCCTTGAGGTATGGACTTCTCTGTCTGAAAAAGAGGGCAAGCTTTAGGCTCCTGAGAAGTTTCTAAATTGAGCATTAGATATTTTTATCAAAGACTAGAGTCAAACTTAAATCTATCTTCAGTAGACGGAAGCCTCTCAGGACTGAAATCTACAATACCGAGAGATCTTTATATGCATATATCCCTTACCATAGTGTCCTATCTAGAAACTGCAATACTTCAATTTATTTGGTAGAGCTTTCTGGTGAATTATTTTCTTTCTCAGTAATTTCTCCGTTTAAGAGCCCTCCTGAGAAATCTTTACTGTATTAACTTCAGCTTTGCTGCATCTTTATCTTTAAATAGCTCTTTTAAATTTGCTTAGGCAAATCTGGGGTTTCGTCTGTCTTCAGTGGTATTAAAATAGTATCTGAAGGGGGTGTCACCTGGGTAAGAAGACACACCACTAGACGATACTGTAAATGAAAGACAGATGGATTGCTGCTCAGAGACAACAAGATTATGGCTAGAAACCTGTTTACCTTTGCAATACAGCCACCAAGCTGAACAAGTCATCAGAACAGAACTGAGCTGAATAATGCATGTCCCTACCAACCTCTAATTCTCTCAGCTCAGAAGAGTTCTTTCACACCAGAACCCCTCTTTAGCATGCTTACAGAGTTGCCTAAACAAATCCAAATGCTGGAAAGCATCTTTGGTATAAGTTTTGCTTTGACATTTTGTAAGTGCTGGAATGTTGGTGGCTAGCTAACAGAAGGACTTCAGTCTTTTTGCTACAACTGCCTTTATCATAAGTCCACTGACATACCTTGTTGTTTATGTGGATGGGCTCTCTCTGGGCTACCAGAAAGGTTCCAACAGTATCTGCTTGTCATAGGTAGGAACCAGGAGGACTAGCTGACCGCAGATTGTAAGTTAACTGAGATAAATATAAAAACCTAACAGCTGCTCAGCTGAATTGGGCTACCACCACAAAATAAACAGTGAAGACAACACCTGGTAGGGGTGTTGTAGCAGAGACTGAACAACTATTATGATTTGCAAAGCTGATTTTTGAATTCTAGAACATTCAAGACTGACTGTTTATTCATAGCTTCATATCTTTATCTTCAGTCATATAGGCTGTTGTGGGGGCTGAATTTTCCAGTTGTGTACTTACTAGCAGTCTTTGCAGATGAGAGTAGGTCTGTGCTTCTGTTCTTTGATCAGAAAAGAAGAGAGAACATGTTGTATGCCAGAGAGAGAATTATTTGTGCTTAGACTTGGAATGGTGAACGGACTTCTGATCTCAGTAGTGCTAATCTTGGCATAGATAATACTCAGCTTGAAGTAAGGTGATAAAGAAAAGTCTTCCAATAGCTTAGCAGACTTACAGATGCTTGTGTGACTATGAGGTTCAGGTTCAGGACAAGTCTCTGTCCTCACTACATGCATCTGTCTTTCTTGGCAGAAGTTATCATTGCATGGTCCTCAGATGGAGAACCTGATGGAGAAGCATCACTCTTGGATCCAAATCTCACCCAGGTTAAGACTGTAACTGCTCTTATATTAACCAAGGGCGAGACAGAAGGGAGGTCTGTGACCTAGTAACAAAACAGAATGGTGTCTTCCTCCTTGTTAAAGAAGGGAGATTGGTGCTTGGCCTCAATTACAGATGGATTAAACATGCTGATCCTGAACCACACGGGTTTGGCCTTTCCTTTTTGTATAAGTATTTTCAGTGTACTCAGTGTTAATCAGAGAAAGCCAATTAATTGCATAGGATTTTATGCTGTCTTCTCTTTGTTTGCAGGAGAAATAATGCTCATCATCAAACCAGCAAACAAGGCGCTGCATGTTTCCAGTCAGGGTAGATAGAGGAAGTTCTGCTCAGTGTTGCAGTTCAGGTTTGGAGCTGGACAAAAGCAAAGAAAATCCCCAGATATTGTGGTTTACATGCCAGCACACCACTGGTACTTCAGAAGGACTATAAAATCAAAGTCTATGTGTCTTTTACTGTAGGCATAGGCTCTGACCTCACGTTTGGTAGCTTTATAGGTAGGGAGCTTTGTATAGAACAGTTGTCACTAAAACCTCACGTAAGGTCACATAAAGTCTTCCTGATGTAGTAATGAAGTGGACTGATTCTAGTGCTCTTCAAGGAAAGAAAGAAAGCAGAAACTGGAACTAATTGGATATTAAAATAGTTCTCTTTCAACAAACTATTTTCCGAAGTATTAGCCAAAGAACTCTCCTTACTTCTGATACAAGTAAATGTGTGTCTTGGCTGGTCTGTCTTGCAGAAACTTGTCTGGGCTTGACTTCTGTACTTCCTTCTCTGAAGGAAAAGAGAGGTGGCTGGGGTGGTCCTGGTTGTTCTCATTGCTCTTTTGGTTGGTGACTACTAGTTGATCTAATTCCCTCTAGAAAGAGCAATACAAATACAGAGCAGCACCATGCAGCTCAGGGTGCTCCTAGCACCATGTCTTGTCTCTTCCAAAATGCAGTGACCTCACCTTCTGTGAAAGAAGATGTTACAATCCTGGCTGATTCCTGTACACGAGAAAATGTGTTTTCTCATTGCAGCAGTCACAGAAGTAACACAAAACTAGTGGCCTGACAGCAGTCAGAGGGGGAGAGTAGGAGCTGCAACTCCACCAGAAGGGCCAGGATGCATCTGCACACCCACTGCCAGGAGCAGGATCATCCACGGATTGGTTTTGTTGGAGAACACATCTCCGTCTGACTTCAGTGGGGTCTTCCTCTCTAAGTGAACTGGGCAGCCTTCAAAGCTCTGTTTGTGAGCAAGATTCATGAACTAATTAGTCACCAGGCCCATTAATCAGAAGGACTAGAAATATTTCAGCAGAATTCATGCTGTCAGCAAGGATGAGAAGAGCCTTCTCTATGACAGCTTACCTTGCATTTTGATCATTAGGCGATTCGGAGTTTAGCCCATCCGTCTTGTTTATCTGCCCTCAGGGGAAAATAATCCCTGCATCCCAGCCATCTCGACAAGTTTGAAATTCAAACATACTTTCAGTTCTGTCAGTAAAATATCAAATGGGCACATTCGGGTGAGTATTGACACACAACAATGCCAGTGCCTTTTTTTTTCCAAACGTGTTGTAAACAAATCCTTCCTTTCTCTACTGCTGTGCTGCATGTTGTAGCTCAACACCATTCAGGGAAACTGAAAAGTGGAGTGAATGCATAGGTCATTAAAAAACAGTTAAATTGAAAAATGCAAATTTTTTTCTAGCATCCTTCCCATGACATGCCAAAAGCCTTCCCCAGTGTAACTCTACCTTCTTGTATGTTGGGTGAGATTTACTGACATGACTTAAGTCAGAGATACATCTTAAAATAATCAAGCCACTGTTTATTCTGGCTCTCCTTGCATCTTTTCCCCACATCAGAAATCCATCCAGAGCCCATGCAGTAAAAATTTCTTTAAGAGATATGTACCACACTGTTCATATTAAGTAGATTGGTCACTCTAGAATGTGTACACTTAACAAGGAAGTAACAGATGGTCTCAGATCTTGGTATGGAGTTGTTGTGGCTGCTGTTTTTTCATTAATCGTTAATTGCTGCAAGTGGAAGTCATGCATCTCAGTCTGCCAAAGCCCAGAGATGGGTCCCGCTGTGTAGCTGGGATGCAGAGAATAGAGCAGAGAAGAGAGATGTCTGGTTGTAAACCTGGGATGCGGTGAATTCGTGCCCTTTGCTAGAAGGACTGTCTGTCACCTCCACTTTAGGGAGATGCAAAGGAATTTGTCTGGGATGGAAAGGAATTTCGACTTGGAACAGGGAAGGCTCACCAGACTCTCAGGGACTGGAAGCAATTTGGGAGGTAAAATGAGTTGTCTCTCTAGGGAAAGCCTGTCTGAAAGGAACTGTTGGCCTACTTGAGGTCATACGAATATGCATTTGAGACTGAGGAGGGCTGATGTAATGGTGATGTGGACCAGGCCAGGAATATATTTGGTTGTGCTGTGTGCATATACTGTTTTGTATTTGTAATGCTACCAAGTGAAGAGCTGGATTCTAAAGATACTGTTATCAAGTTCTGTTTGTCTGGTAGAGTGTTAATGGAAAAATGTTCTTTTAAATAATTTTTTTTCTTGCCCCCGGAATGCATTTTTCACTGTGTTATTTACTTACCCCCACAAAAGAGAGTTACCATAGCAAAATCTTAGAGAAATTGCTGTCACTGGTGAAAAAATGGACCTACATAATTAATCCTGCAGCCCACCTACCATTTATTGATGGAATTATAGTTTTTTCCTCCCTGTAATTTGTGTTTCCGCTCTTTTTTTTGTGTGCTGTTCTTACTGCTACATATACTTTCCTATCCATTCAGTTGTCAAAAGATGCTCCTCCTTAGGCTAAGCCTACCTATGTAGTTTAACCTTGTGTTTCGCAGATTAAGGATGGCATCTGTCTGTTGCATATACATGTCAAGTATGGAGCTTCATGACTGTGTTGCTGCCAGCTGTTAGAGTTGTGGATATTGGTTATGGGCTATCCTAAAAAGACTTCCTTTAGCTGGGGAAGGATCTTAATTACCTATGATTCTCTTTGATATTTCAGATAAAATAATCTGATTCTGGGCAGTACATATAAACATAGTCAGTGTGATATATATGTTGAGGTCCAAATGGCTTGTCCAAGTGATACGTAGCAGAGCTTAGAAATCCAAACTTTGTATACTGGCCATGTTCCTGCCTCTGCTTTCCCATACTGCCTCATCAGCTGCCTGTGTTGTATCACTTCTGGAGAACTTATCCTAATACTGTTGCATTTTTCATCTATCCTGAAGTCATGGTAGGTTCATCCAGTTTCATTCCAGGTTGGTAGAAGAAGAGCAAGCCAAAAACTTCTGACAAATATCAAAATATCCTTGTGTTGTCAGAATGAAATGTATCAGTGCTTCAAAAGGTAGGATAAAAAAATATGTTTTGACTTTTTAATTTCATATTATGTATTATAATGTCAAATAAAAAACTAGGTCAAAATTAATTTCATACTAGCACAAGCTAGTGGAGTTTTACCTGTAGGCTGTAATTTTTTTCAAAGTGAAAGGTTTCATATATGTGTTAGAAGATACTGCTCTCTCTTTTTGTGATTTTTCTTATCAGTCTCATTATGCCTTTGTGTGATCCTTCTTTGTGCTCTACCTTATATATTGTTAGCATTTATTCCTTGTAGTACACAAATGCTGATTATTAAAAGTTTTCAAAGCATTTTTCATTTTTAGTATTACTTCTCTCCTTTTTGAAAACCTCCCTAGGAATTACAGGATGGATATGACTTGGAAAATTCTCGTGTTTTGAAGCTTCAAGCAGTGCTGTTTGATTAGTTTGTGGCTGTCAGAGTGCAAACTGTCCAATCCAACATGGTGACTGAGCCTTCCTCATGATCTTGTAAGAATGCATCAGTTCCCAGAGGTGCATAGCTCAGATCTCTTCACTGATGAATAGGAAAACCACTTGCTGCTTCTGTTACCTTGAATTAGCAAAAGAAAGAAACATGGTAAGGTGGGGGAAAAAAAAGGAGAAGGAGAAAATGACCTGCAAAACTGATGATGGTATGGAACAAGAAAGAGTAGAAGGAGAAAATATTAACAATTGGTCTAAATAAAAAAGCCTTTCTTTATGCTACTTGGAGCTGTTTTATTGTTTGTTTGTTTTTTGTGGCTTTTTTTTTTCCTTTTTTCTTTTTTAATGGTGGAAGAATGTTTAGCATCAGTTGTAGCAAAGGTTCTTTTTTTTCAATCCACTGTTTCCTTAAGAAATCTTGCTCTTGTTCCATTAGCAGTCATTTCTTCCAGCTAGGTGCAATAATCAGTTGTTAGTGCACATTTTGACCATCATATCCTCAATTATCCAGTAATGCTTTCTCACATGGTGCACAGAAGGCATGCACCGATGGCTAATGCACATTCTGTTGGTTGCACTTCAGTGGTCTTTCATCTCTTCCTGTTGAAGCAGTCATCATCTACCTGCCTGAGGTGTAAGTGTGCACTGAAGTCAGTGGAAGAAGAGTGATGCATGCTGCTGGTTCCCGGTTCTCCCACAGATGTTCTGGATGCCCTTGGGCGTTATGCTTACGGCTCAGTCTGCCTCAGTCTGTATCTGTTGAAAAGCAATGATGGTATTTCCTTTGTCTACTTACCCTGTAGACCAGCCCTTTAAGAGCTGTGACCTCGTGAAGCTTCATAATATTACTGTAGTATAAGAATACTTTTTTTAATTTCATTTTTAATTGAAGATTTTTTATTCAGTTTAAAATGTGAAGATTTTTATCATGTTATGGTAATCTGTAAAGATGACCAATGTATTCATGTGGCATATACTGATTGTATCCCATATTTTTAAAGCAGTTTTTTAAAGTTTAAAGCAGTATATTTTAAAGCAGTGCTCATGCTTTTCTTGCTGCAAAACATACCAAACGTTAGTTAAAGCTGTAAAGGAGATGAACAGTGTACTGGGACCATATTGCTCTCCTATCATCTGGCATAATAGTTTTCTTTTTGCCATTTAAGATTAAAACACATATGGAACTTGCTTTAATTTGTCACTTTTATTTTCTGAGTTGCTGAGATCCAGCTTCAATTGGGTTGTCACATTAATTCTGTTTAAAACTTGGGGAGCAAGCAGGTTGATTTCAGTTAACTGTGTACTGTATAATGATTTTGAGCTTAAGCAGTGTTATCTCCAGCAAATGTCTTTGCTACAGTAGTCATCTGTGTAGAGCCCTGGAGCAATTTGTGGCTTTTTTTTACTCATATCACTTCACTATCAAAGCTGAAATGATTAATATTCAAGGAAAAAAAATATATTTTCCCAAAGCAAATCTTCCTTTCTGTTTCTGTTTGGTAGAACTGAGTCTTCTGCATACATTATATGGATCAGCTAGAACAGGTCTGAAGAGTGAGGATGTGTATCTGTGAAAATGCTGCAAACACATCACTTTGCTAATCAGAAAGGAATTGTACATATGCTCACATTCCTGCCACACTTGCCTTTTATTTTCTGAGGCCAAAGTCCAGGGCAGCTTTTCGTCTTGATTCTCCTGTTGGCTGTTACCATAAAATCATGAATGGTGCACTTGAACAGGCTGGATTCCCATTGTGTGGAAGTGGGGCAAATGAAAATCAAATTGCCTCCCTTTGTCACTGTAAGAGCAGTGCTGCTCTGCACAGCATTTTTTGGTGGACAACAGCTACTGTAGCTCAGCCCTGCTTAGCAGCATCCAGGGGTTTGGGGGGCTCATAGTGTGATCCCAGCACATGCAGAACCAGTTGAATCCACTAAGAGGAACCATAGTTTTCAAGGCCAGATGCTGGCTGAATTGTCCCCAGGTGCTCCCTAGTCCTGAAAGTGCTCAGCACTTCTAAAATAAGATCAGTCTAAAATGAGTTCCCAGTAATGCATCTAGGGATGTAAGATAACTGCTGTTTCAAAACAGAGAAACAAAGGAGGCAAAAGCTTGGCTCAGGTGCATGAGATGGTTTTCCCAAAGTGTGCTTCAGGAGAGGCTTAAGCTGGTTTCAAAGCCCGCTGTAATTGGTAGAAATCTTTGCTCTAATCAGAAAGACTTGCAGATGACATCCCAGAAACAAGTGCTTTATGGGAGGAGAGCAGCTGGCTGAGGATTCATTTGTATTTTTCTACTGTGAAAAATGTAAATGGTCATTGAGTCACACTTCACCCTGCCAAGGGAAATTGCCTCTCTGCTCTTGAGAATCCTTTGTTTTCCTTCCATTTCAGGACAAAGGCTATAGATAAGTACTGTATTATTTTGTATACGTTTGTAAATACTATCAATGTATTTTTTGTATCTAAACTTGTATATCAGATAAGGTTTTATCTGATTTCAGTTAATTATTAAATGTTGGGTGGGTGATCTTAGTTTTAATGTTTTGTTTTGTTTTGTTTTATATTTGTACCTTGAATGTCTTAGGCAGATAGAATGAAAGTTTCAGATGCTGTAATTCTTCCAAATGCAAAAGGTTAGCTATTCTGAGGAATGTCAAGTGCTTAGGGTAGAGTGGGACTCATGGAGCGAGTTTGCTACAGGCAGCACGCTGCCAGAGAGGAGGGATGCTCTGCAGAAGGCAGACATTCAGAGGATGAGGTTCAGCAAATCCAAGTGCAAGTTCTTGCACCTGTGTTGTGGCAACACCCATTATATATATATAATGATGGAGCACAGCCATGCTGAAAAGGACCTGGGGGTACTGGTGGATGGCAGCTGGACATGAGCCAGCAGTTTACCCTCACAGCCCGGAAAGCCAACTGTATCCTGGACTGCATCAAAAGAAGTGTGGTCAGAAGGGTGAGGGAGGTGATCCTGCCTGTCTGCTCTGCGCTTGTGAGGCCTCACTTGAAGTATTGCATCCAGATGTAGAAACACCCAACATCAGGCTGGGTGGGGCTCTGAGCACCTGCTGGAGCTGTAGGTATTCCTATTTATTGCAGGGGAGTTGGGCTAGATGGCCTTCTAACTCGAAAATAATTATATGAATCTGTGATTCTATGATTTAACTCTGAACCTGGCCAGGGCAAGAAGTGAGACGTGCCAAATGCAACCTGTACCTGGAGAGCAGGAAGCTATGGGTCATAGCGCAGAGTTGGAGCTGAGGGACATCTGTGTGCACGGCTGTTGGAGGAGCTGCCAGTGTTGTTAGTCTGAAGGTATTTCAAACTGCTGTAGGATCCTGCCAAGTGGGTGCGCCATGTATAGAATTTGTGCATACTGAGTTGCTCCTGTGTAGGGTAGCCTTTGTTGACTTTTCTGTACAGGATGGAGGTACTGTAAAGTGACTAGAGCATCCAGGTTTCCTAGGAAGCTTACAGTAAATGTACAGGAACCTATAGAAAATGTCTATATGGAGAGCTGGCACTGTTAGTCCTCATACCAGAGAAAGAAAAATCCTCAGTTTTAGCAGGTATGACTGTAAAATGGTAACTGCAAAGCTGCTGGCTAGATTTTCAGACTGGGTTTATTTCCTTTTCAGGAGATGAAACCCCTTTGTCTCCATGCAGGGATGTTACATGTGTTCTGATATGCCTTCACATCAAACAAGGGTTTAGTTTTGGGTAAGGATACTCTCCAAGGCCAGAACATTTTTGGTTCAAATACTGCTGTGCTGGTATTAAGACCTCTCCAACTGTACCTTCAGCTTGGGATATGACCCCAAGAAATTTAATTGAGGCCAATAAAAATAAAGGACCGCCTCCACTGATGCTTGTAATGTTTTGTAGCAGCGGTATAAAGAGAAACTGCAAGATTTTGACCCTTTCTGTCAGTGAGACAGCAAATAACCAAAGCACATCACACAGACAGCTATAAATCAATAAAAGCTGTGATCAATAAAAAGAGCATTCTGTGTGGGATGAAACACGTTTGCCAGAGATGTGGAAAGACAATGCCAAGGATGTCTTCCAAGTCTTTGCCAAGTCCAGTGGAAAATGCTGACCACTGGGACCTGTTACTCCCAGGGATAAAACACAAACAGAAGCACAACTTTGCACCTCATTAGGAATTTTGTGTTGCATTCAGATCTGACTCTTTTGTGCACAGAAACAATGTGAATGTCTTTGGAAGGAGAACAGTGCATGAGAATCAGAATCACTAGGAAGTGTTTCTTTCCAGTGAAAGCTAACATGGTTGGTTGCACAGTAAGCAGCATCAGGCAACCTGGGTTATGTCCTGCTGAAAGCATTAAGCCTGTTTATAGAGCAAGAAGGCTGAAGTTTGGCCCTTCATGCTGTAAAGTGTGAAATCACTCTCTGCTGATAGTGGAGGGGCTGTAAACGTGAGCAGGAAGCTAGCTGGTGTGTTGTAAAGGTCATCAGGCTTCCCCGTGTTGTGCAGAAAGTACTTTTCCAGAATGTTTGTTGAGGTGAGGATGGGACCTGCAGTTGTGTTGAAATTACTGCAAATAGTTGTGTGGCCTTTTCCTGTGTTGTGCGTCTCTGGCATGCCTGTGAGAAAGCAAGGAGATGAGAATGCTGAAGGACCGATTCTCATCTACACTGAGAACGTTCCTTTGGCTTTGGCAGCATAATTGCTATTTTTCTTACTCCCTGAAGACATTTTTTACTTTGAAAAGGTGGAGGAAAAATGAGCTTTTACATCAGAAACTGCTTGTGTCTATAACCTTTCTTTTCTTGTTTGTTCTGTGGCATAAAAGCATAGGAACTCTAATGGACTTTCCAAGAAAGTAATTACCCAGTGTACATTCTTAAAGCTTTTATTGATATTTAAAAGTGTAGCTAAAGAAAATACAGTGACAAAGTATTAATCTATTATATTTTTGCATCAATACAAAGCAGCAGTTAATGCTGTTCATAGAAAAACTTCATAACTGTTATTTCCTAAGCACACTGTGGTAAAGGAGAAAGGAAAAACTGGAGGGAGAAGTTGTCCTGATGTTGCTAAGACTGTTGTTTAACCATTCCTCTCTCTTGATAATGGTACTTGATCATGAACATTTTTATTTTCATTCATTATAACAATATGTTACTCCCCCTCATTTTAACTTAACAATTGATTTTTTTTATTATTTTTATTATTTAAAGTCCAAAGAATAGCAGCTGTGTTCCCAGTGTAATTCCTTCACAGAAATACAGTCTAGCAGGCTGGTGTGATTACAAGCAGCATGACCTGCAGCAGTGCTTCCCCATTTTGTCATTGGGATTGGCAGCTGCTGTTCTTTTTTCCTTCTCATAATACTTTTCCCCTAATTGAGGCCTCCACACTCTCCCACCTCTCTGCTGCTGCCTCTTCCCGTAATACAACTCATCCACCCTAATGCATTTGCTCTTGTTGAAGTACATCCAGGAATAGCTTCCAGATGCTGTCATAGATGTCCATTTCATTATTTCTTCTGAAGGGATTTCACTTAAACATAGCTGCACCAAGAACAGCAGGAGTCTATGCCTGGTCTGCATCTGCTCATCTAGTTCATCCCTATAGTCTCCTCGGCCAGCAACATAATTCAAAAAAATCCCACTTTTTTTCCCTTTTCGTGATGAATTTTTGGAAGTATGTGGATATGTTCCCAGACACCCAAACTTCAGAGTTCCTAGGAAGGTTAGATTCTAAAAGTGGTATAACCCTTTCAATAAGATCTCAAAGGAAACACTAACCCTCTCTTCACATCATAGCTCTTGAGGTTCCAAAGAGGTGGACATTTATGCATTGAGAAGGCTCTTTCATAGGAGCATGAGTAAGGTAAGAGGGAGTCTTCAGGCCACAAAAAGTAAGCGTGATTAGATGTGCAGTCTGAAAAGGTACTTATGCGTATAATTTTATTTTTGTGGATCTAACTCTCAGTTACCCATGTCAAACACTTCTGCTCTGAGGGCGGTGAGGCCCTGGCACAGCTGCACAGAGAAGCTGTGGTGCCCCATCCCTGGAGGTGTTCAAGGCCAGGTTGGATGGGGTCCTGGGCAGCTGAGCTGGTGGGGGGCGGCAGGGGGTTGGGACTAGGTGGGCTTTGAGGACCTTTCTTACCCAAGTCATTCTATGGTTCTATGATTCTCTGATTTTATAATTCTCTGATTCTGTCATTGCAGCCAAAAAATTAGGGCAACTAAGGGAGAGAGGCTAGAGAAATGTGCCAGACTGTCCTTGTAGATCAAGAGCCAGGCAAAATGGAAGGCTGTCAGTCAAGCGAGTGAAAGACAGGCAAATGGAAAACACCTTAAGTCACAGAGAGATTAAGAGAAAGGGTTGTGAGGAACAAGGAGAAGGTGGAGAGATGTGCCAGCTATGGTTTTGCTAATACAAAAGCACTGAAAACTGATGCATTTTAGGGAAGGCCCTAATCTACAGCAGTAGTCCTCACATCACTAAACTCTGTTTTCTTCCCACATCTCTCCCCTTGCTGTTCCTTGTCTTGTTCCTACACCACGAGAAAAAGGTAACCAGAAGTTTTTATTGTATTTCTTCTATTAATTAATGTGTCCATTCACACACATATATAAAATTACAAGCTCAGCTTTACTGCATCTATCCTTATCTGTGATTTTTGAGGCTTCCTCTTGTGTTCTTTGCAGTTTTCTCTCATGAGCAGCTTCTTCGGTTGTGCTTACTGCCAGTCCCTTCTCTGTTGGGATGTCTTGAGAAGGGTGTCTGGGATGAGACTCAGGCTTGACACTGGGATGTGTTTTCTTCCAGTACTGGCTAAAGCCCCTGTCTGTATCTGGAGAATTTACAGGCTAGCAGGGGCGGCATTTATCTCTTACATCTCCCCTGAAGACATTGCACAGATCAGCTCGTGCTCTTGGCATGTCTGGGTGGACCCAGCAGAACACCAGACTGGCGGTGCCATGCTGCTGGGTGCACACCGGGCAGCACAGCGAAGCCTGTCAGCAGCACGGGGTTTTGCTCTACGCTTAGTCTGAAGCTGTGCCTGCCTGTGGATGGCAAAAGATGGGAAAATGTCAGCCAGCCTTTTGGTGCCACATGTTCTTCACAGGCTGGGGACCGCTGGAGGCAGTTCAGTGGAGCTGGGGTTGAACTGTCCTTTTAAAATCAGCCTTCGCAGTGCTTGGCGCTCCTCATAGGCTGTGGCATCCTCTGCTGAAAGCCCCCGAGGCTCTGCTGAGCTTGATGGACAATTCCTTTTCTTTCTTCCCCTTTGTGCTCTCTCACAAAGAGAAACTGCTTCTCTTCCAGGAAGAGGGAGTGGGGAGCGAGGGAGGAGGGACGGCGAGGAGGGTTTGTGCGCGGCCGGGGCAGCCCGCACCTCCGCACTCCAGCCCTGTCCGACCGCCGGGCTGGATCGCTGTTGGTATGGCAACGCATCCCTGCACTAACCAAACCGTGACAGGTGAGGGAAAATAATTATTCATCTCCATGTAACTAATGGAAAACAGAGTCCCGGAGGTTAAGTTTTCTTAAAGGAATTCAGATACAGATGTGTCCTGATGGTATTTTCATTAAGATATCCATGATATCTAGATGGCGCAGAAACCAAGGTACAACTAGATCCAAATCTTTAGGTGGCTTTGACAAATGTATCACTTGAAAAAGAAAAAATAAAATAAAATCAAACGAGGGCTGTTAAGAAGCTTTTAGCATTGTTCTTTCTCTGAGGTCTTTAAAGGGACTATCCCAGATGAACTGATCAAGAGTACAAAGGTTGCCAATGCAGAGTAGGGATTGAGCCACATTTCTGGAATGTGAGTTGCTTATCTCTTGATGCTCTTCTCCACAGCATTGTTTTTCAAATAAAACAAAATCCAGTTACTCAATCTGAGTTTCTCGTGGTGCTTGCATGGACACTTTGGGTGCCTTGAAAGATCAGAAGATATTGAAAAAAAATTTCGTAAGTGAATGAAAATTGCCTACATTTGCAATACTGTCTGTGGAAATGTAGAAACCAATGGAGGGCATCATGCTTGTCCTGAATGTTGTTGGTCTCCATGCCCAATGGGTTAGCTATGTTTGTGTGCTTTGAAAAAGAATTCCATATGCAGGAGTCTGTTGCCTTGACCTGAACTTAGCAGAGGGGCATCTTGAGGCATTGTCACATCTTGGGAATGTGGCCTAGCTTTGCATCATTTATAGAGTATGCATTATTCTGTGCTAATGTGAAAGTAAGCCTTTGATCTCATTCCATTGCACCAAGCGAAATAGATGTAACTGTTGAATTCCTTCCTCTTTTATCATTCCTCAGTCAATAATACTACAGCTTACCATTCCTCCATCCCCCTCCTCCTTTATGCAGCTTCTTGGGCAGTGTTGCTTTCCTTCTGGTTTTCAATCCTGCTGCATTCCCTGTGCTTTCAAGACAGGTTTTATACAGGAAAAAGGAAAATACATTTCATAATGCAAACATGCCCTGCTCAGCACTTTCAGTTATCTTATTTATACGCTGCAGTACAGCTTTCTATGACCCAGTGATTATCATTTCCCAGAGCTATCATCATTTTAAAGCTACCTCTGAATTGTGCTCCAGCAGATGGTACAACTCTATGAGTACTGCTGAGAGCCCGATGGGAAGGGATGGGGCAGGCTGTGCACGCACGCAGATCAGGCTGTTGCCCCAACAGCCAAGAAACCTCTAACTTGCATTGTTTCTCACAGTGTTCAATTTCAGCTTGTGTTGTTGAGTACTGTCAGGCTGTTAGCCCCCAGGGAAATCAAGGTGGTTGTTTTTCTTGTTTTTGGGCCTGTCTACCCAACTGATTCTTATTTATTTATTTATTTATTTTTGCTGCATAACAACTGGGCTGATTAATTCCAAGATAGAATACCAAATAAGTAAGAGTCATTCATTATATGCAGTATTCTAATAGATTTCAGTGTGATCTAAACTTGGATTGAATACTAACCCATTGATTGCTATTCAGTTGTTTAAGCAGCTGTGCTCCTAAGCTGAGCAATTGCAGTGTGTCATCCTTTCCTTTCTTCCTTCGATTTCTACCTCCCTTTCTCCACTCTTGAAATGGCTAACCCCTCATCTATACATTTTCCTTCAGTGGATTGTATCCTTTGTGACTGACTACCAAGTATACAATGGAAATGGTAGACAGACAGCTAAAGTCATGAAAGATACGTTATCCTCATGTAATCGGGTGAAATTCCCATGGGTATTTCACCAAGCAGAGGAGGTTGTTATCATTCTTGTTGAGATGATAATAAAGAGGCATGATTTACTGCTTCAGTTGTTTCAAAGGTGTCATTTGAACTTAGGGAAGTGTGGTGCTGTTACGCAGACCTGGACAAAGCCTCACAAAACAGACAGTGCACATCTGTATCCCTAGTCAGGAGCTTTAAAAAAAAAAAAGAGTTGATTATTTTCAAAATCTTGCACTTTTCTTTGACTCAAAGTGAAGATGTGGCTGCTTACTCATTGTGCAAATTAGACTTTTTTCAGCCTTGATTCAGTAGTATACAGAAGCTTGTATACATACGTGTATTTACTTACTAATTTAATATGTATATGAATTTTTATACATGTCAATTATATATTTAAGCACTTTTATAGATATCTAAGCTCTTTATCTTCAGTAGTGAATGAACCACATTTGCTTTTAAAGTTAAATATGTACTCACAATATCTAAACCTGAGCTAGAGGTCTGTCTTTAGGCTATAGGTTTACACCTTCTGGCTTTTGCCACTAGTGATAATCTGTCCTGGAACTGATTTTCTGCAGAACATTGGGAAAACCCTGCATCATTCGCTTTTTGCTGTTTATGCCTGCAGCCTTTTAATAATTCTTCAGGTCCATCTCCTTCCATAAACCTTGTAGGAAGGTTATTACAGGCAGCCACCTGAAGTTGAGAACTAGGTCTGATTTAACAATATTAGAAGAATCCTCATTAAAAAAAAAAAAAAAAAGAAGAAGACGACGACGAAGAAAACTTAGCAGCAGGCCTTTTATTACACTTTGTGACTGAGATTGTATTGAGTTTGTTATGAATTCTGCTGACACTTCTGTGAGGAGTCAAAGTGGGACTGTATAGTGCTGGTAGAAAAAAATTCCAGATCTCTTTCATATCCACTACTTGGATGCCAAAAATGGTTAGTGCCAATGGCCATTCTTGCTTTAACATGTTACAGAGAGGAAATAGCTGCAGGGAGAATTAGAGGAGAGGGAAAAATAGGCAGCTGGCTTATGGGTTAACTGTGAAAATACTGCTAGCAAAGAATTTCTTTATTCTTTTGGTATTGAAGCCCATGGATGATAAAACTGAAGTTCTACATCATAAATTCCCATTTGGACATGCAGTTTTGAGAACCTACATCCAGCATCCTTATCATTTTGAAGTTAAAGTCACAATCAGTAATGAAATCTGCTTGCTTTTCACACACTGAAATTAGCTTTGATTCTTTGCCTGAAACATATGTTTAAAAGGCAACATGCACATACTGTGCACTGACCCTATCAAAGCAATAAATACCATTGAAGTCATTTTCCGAAGCTGCCTACAGCGTTAGTTTATTTTTAATATGGTCCCTCTGAAGGAGTGGTGTAGGAAATACCTATGGGAGCTATTTCAGTTGTCTGTCTGGGGTGAAGTCCCTACCTTGCCCTGCTGAAGAAGAAAGTAAGAGGGGATACTAATTTCCTTTTATCGTTATGAATGATAATGTTTAATTCATTGGATTTTGTTCCTTTCTAGGGAAAATGATATTCTGCTTGGGTGAGAAAAATGCTTCTTTGGTACTCAGCATGATTTGAAGCAAGGGATGACGAAGAAGGATGTTGTACCTGAGAATAGGGCTTAGCCTGTGACAGTTTTCCTGATTCCTTATGATAGCTGTGTTAGTCTATTTGCTTTGTGCTCTTTGTCCTGCAGTGTTATTTGGAGAAACCTCCTGCCTCTGGAAGTTCCTTTCATAGAACAAGGAGGATATAAACATGGACCAAATGACTTTGTGATCCAGACCCACTTGTACAGTGAGGGCTGTGCTCTTGCATGCAGGTGAGGACTCACAATAGGTAGAAGTTAGTTTATTGTGCCAAGGTCACTGAGGAGTTTGGAAGCAGGGACAGTAAAAGGTCAGGACCTGAGGTCAGCTTCACACTGTGATACTACTTTTTTCCCCATTTTAGCACCTTGAAATTACTAACCCTTTCTTGAGTTTTGCCATGCCAGAGTCACTGCAGGTTCAAACAAAGCATTTACTGAACTGCATGAATTTTCTCTCCCTTGAATTTCAAGTGACATGAACACAGTTTAGATTTTACAAATCTGAAAGATCAGTCCTCTGGCAAAGGGAATACATTTTTTGTCACTCATGGTCACAATTAGAATGACAACAAGGCCTGACTCCTCCATCACTCCTCTTTAACACTGTCAGCACCAGCTTTACCAGAATTATCCTGTCTGAAGCATGAATGGACCTATTCATTTCTCACTTTGTTTGACCTAGGACTCTAGGAACTGCTTAATAGCACATAGGCTGCCTTCTGTAAAGAACTGATTATGTTGAAAACTGGACTAAAAAATGTGCTCTCTTAGCCATGAAAGGTTAATTTCTGTTTGTTTCAAAGCATTTGTAGAGTTGCTGTGTTATGCACTGTGCTTCTAAACATCGTTTCATGCTATATAATGAGTTTGAAATCTGTCATCTTCCAGGCCTTGTATTTGTGTAAGAAAGTGCAAGAAGCATGCAAGAGAAGTATATAGTTTTAGGAATATACTTTGATTCAATTTCTTGCATTTTATTATGGCCAAGACAGAAAATACTCAGATCTCATGCTGAAGACACGTTTTCAGAACGCAGTGGATTTATTTTAAATGGGTCCCCAGAGAAGATGATCTCAGGCAGGAAAATGCATGCAGTCTTTCTGAAGAGATAAGAATAATCATTGCATTTCTACTTTGCATTTCTGTAATGCTGTAAATATTATACAAATCACAAGACAGAGATCATATTCGGTTTTCGGCAGAGGAAGTCTGGCCACCAGTATGGTGAAACAACAGTCTGACACATGAATTTGGCTGCAAGTTAACCAAAAGTCATCTCATTTTCTTAGCTATAAATGAAGCAGATGCTCATGAGCATCAGAAGTCTTGTAAGCTTAAGTGAA
The DNA here is from genome assembly GCF_951394365.1 of Tetrao urogallus. Taxonomy (NCBI): domain Eukaryota; kingdom Metazoa; phylum Chordata; class Aves; order Galliformes; family Phasianidae; genus Tetrao; species Tetrao urogallus. The sequence continues at coordinate 20,397,320 of NC_136816.1, forward strand.
TCTTGCCTTATAAGTGGTTTTCAGGAAAACACAGGAAGCAGATAAAATCCATCTCAAGTGTAAATTTGAGACTCAGCTGTGAGCTCCCTGCTCACATGCCAGAGTCTTACCCACCTGAAGCTGATGTGAGATCAGTGAAATTGTGGAGATTGGTAGGGAAGTCATTCAGATGCCTCGCAATAGCAGGGACCAGTCAGTAGTTTAATTTGGTGTGTAATGACAGTGGATCCTGAACTCCCTGTTTGTGAACCCTTCTGTGGAGGAAGGTCATCATCAGCTTGTCCTTAATGTAAAAATGGCCACTGAGATTCCTATCTTTCTATAATTCCTCCACAGAACTGCTGTTTTGTTCCACTGCAAGGCAAGCATAGCTAGCAAAGGTGGGTTTTGATCTATCATTGTTTTTGTACCTAAGCTGTGCAGGACCTGTGATTCATATGAATATCTTCAGAAGTTTCAGAAGCTGCTAGAAGTACCTTAGACATAAATTATTCATGTAGAGGTGGAAGAAATTCTGGGCATTGCTAGGCAATCATCAGTCACAGCGTTACAAAACCAGAGCGTAGTTTTGTATTTCTTTGTGTGAGTTTGTTGAGATGGCAGGTGGGAGTAGCATAACGATGAACCAGCTCCTCACACCCTGCTTCTCAGGTGATGCAGTGCTCCTTGTGTTCGTTACACCAGCAGTCTCATCAACAACCTGGAACCAGAATGTCCTGCACTGAAAGAATCTGTTCCTGTTAGGGCAGGACTATTTTTGTGTGACGTTTAAAGAAAATGATAACTAGAAAATAGATTATTTAGTGGAACTATTGGAAATTCTTCCCAAAAGTATATTTTGTCAACAGATTATCATTTAAAAAAAAAAGTGCTTTGAGAAACTGCTGGTGTAGGAGGCTTACATTCTTCATGAATTCTCTGTATTTTCTAATTGAAAAGTAACAGAACAACAGAGCGTGGTTGATATTCAAGCCTGAAAACAAAGCCTATGGTAAAATATTTTTTTTAAAAAGAGATTGAAAATCAAATGCAATGTTATAAAAAAAAAAAAGAGCATTTTAAGGAAAATATATAAGAACGTAGAAGGCAAGTGGTCAATTTCAAAGACAGCAAAATAACTTATTTTTTGATAAAGGAAAACTGCACATGTTGACTAATTCTTAAGTCCCTTACGGATTGGTAGATGATATGAGTCTTTGTTTTGTTTTTTGCAGCTGGATTTGTAGGCAGCCCTTTCAGAGACAGTCTTTCTTTGTGTTTTTGGTTTTTTGTTTTGTGTGGGTTGATTTGGTTGGTTTTTTTTTTTTTTTTTTTTTTTTTTTTATGATAGGCTAAGGGGCTTAATAGTCTGTTGCAAATTGTCTTGATTGCAGTTTGTGATATGATTTGATTTATTGTTAAGTGGAAGTTACCAGGTTAAAGCTGCTGTTTTTATTCTTCCTGCAGATTTTAGTCTTCATAATAGTCTACATCAGAAAGCTGCTTCCAGGACAGGTATTGAATGTATACGTTCTATCAAAGCCAACCCCTACAGAAATTGCAAAAGCTCAGTAAGTTATCCAGTTGCTCCCTAACTTGACATATTGCTTCCCTTCCCATTCCTCCTTCCATCATCTTACTGCAGTACACAAAAGCTTTTGGAGACATTCTGTGCTGTCATTTAGGTATGTATAGTCTGTAATAACTCTGTCAGCAGTTGCCATTTGAGGATGATTCCTGCTGAAGTCCATTGACAAAGACCCATGGGTTCTCTCCTGGCTTCTCAGAGCAGCAGTACTGATTCCCCTTCTACAGATTCTATGGATTATAAATTGCAATATCCATAGGTTACTGTGCTTATGGATTACAGTTTCTATAGGTAAGTAAAAACTTGTACCCTAAGCAGAAGAGGAGAAGAACCATATTCCAACAAAATAAATAAACTGAAGTATATCACAGAAAAAGGAAAGGAAGAAAATCCAAAGAAAATCATGCCTAGACTGTCCGCTTTCTTCTTTGTTGGGATTAAAAGAGTGCTATCTTTAGGAACACACTTGTTGGGATAATGAAGATTGGGCATTTAGCAGCCTAAATAAAATCAGGTTCCTATTCCCACAGATGCATTTTTGTCTAGCATCTGAGGCTTAGAAAAGGAGCGTTGCAGATTTTCTTCTACCATTCATAGCAGGCATCTAAATGCCGATCTTTTCGAAGAAAAAAAAATAATCAAAAGAAGAAGAAACAGAAAAAATGAATCTCTTGTCAGTTTGACCCACCGCGTTATTTTTTGCGTTATTGATATATCTGTAAATTTCATCTGCCCTTTCTTCAGCATGTATATTTATATATATGGTTTTTGTTGTGTTTTTTTTTTTTTTTTTTTTTTCCACAAACCTGCAGTGCAGTGCAAAGCTAGATTTAAATATTTTCAGACTGACTGTACCCATCATTTGCATTCCACTGACTCATTCAGAGCAAAGACATCTGAGCAGAAATACAGCAGATAAAAGAGAAACCATTAATCCAGGGAAGATTACTGGCACAGAATCTTTATCCTGTATCCTCCCTGAAATGAGACAAAGATCTTACTATGTACATCCCTCTGGCTTAGCTTCAGAAAGTAAGCAATACAGTAGTGTAGACATGGTACTTTTTAAAGGCACATTACATTGGACTGAAATTTCAGCCTTCCGACAGAGCTTATTACTGCTGAGGTGTGGTTCAGCAGCTGCTTTCTTAAAAGGTTCTTCAGCACCCCAAAACTACTTTGTGGCTCAGGTTCTGCATGTGGTGGATGAGACAATGCATCCCTTACCTAAGGGATGCCTTAAGTCTAAGGCAGATAGCATGCGTCTCCTGAAGAATGGAGACTCTTCTGTAGCACGTTGGTCATAACGCACATTTTACAGGGTTCTCATTCATGCTGACACCTCATCTTGATGTGAGCTGTAAATGCCAGTTTGCTTTTAATGAGCCTAATAAGGACAGAGCTTTCCAGATACAGGTGCTTCAGCTCTGAAAGGGAATGGGTGGAGGATATTGAGCAGGCTTGCCCTTTTCAGAACACAATCATCCTGGGTGACTTGGTATGCAAGATTTCAGAACATGGCAGGCTTTGATTTCCCTTTGCTGCACGTGTGACAAGCTGCAGTTGCTTTTCCACTTGCTGATTGTTTGTCTTCCCCTCTCTGTCTATCTCTGCAATACTGATCTTCAGCTATAAGATCTGAGGTACTGAGAACCTGGGAAGCATCCCTTTCTTCTCTGACATTACATGGAAATGCCACTTGTCACACAGTTCCTGTTCTGGTTCCACTGCTGGTGGTCACTCTCCATGTCCTGCACGACCATTTCCATACCATGCTACTGACAAAACCTACTGTAGTCAATTAGGTGTTCTAGCTGAAGCAGCCTGGAGAATTAGGTAGCCCTGTGGAGGTAGTTCTGTCTGCTTGTGGCCCTGTCTTGCAACAGTTTGTATTCAGCTATGAAATTAAATTGGAGGAAATGATTCAGTTTTGAATCATTCTATTTAAATTGGCAAAAGCCAAAAACCCTCCTGTGAGCTACAACAATGTGGACTGCTATTCAGATGGGAAGTGTAAATACTTAAGCATGGCTGATGAATTGGACCACAAGTGCCAACTGCTTGAAGTTTGGATTCTCTGCTCTCATTCCTGATGATTTTGTTCCTTCAGAGCCCCTTGTTCAGGTGACAAGTGTTTTCCTTTTGTTGTATCCATGTAGGGTGAATGTATGTTAAGACTTCTGGAAAATGGTTGTGAACAACAGGAACCAAGACCCAGAGGAAACTGGTTTCTAAACAATCCAGCATCCTCTTCCAGTTGAGAGCAGAAGAACATTCAAATACATGGAAAAAATCTTGCTGTTATGGAAAGTTAAGATTACCAAGAGTAAACCATGATCTCTTTGTTGATTTAAGCTGACAAAAAGTGAGGTCAGAAGCAAATCTTGTTTCTTCCATGATACAGAGCCTAAAACTTACAATGGCTTTTTTCTTCCCCCCTCATAATGTTCAGGTAGTCCATTAAGCATGATTTGATTTCAGGTGTAAACCTAAAGGTCTGTCTTTCTCAGTATGAATCTCTTATTTTTGGAGTAAATTTGCCTCTTTGCCTCTTTTGAACTGCACTTTCTTCTCCTGCACATATCAGTTGTTTCTTATGCTCCTTTTAGACTCTGTCACCTTGCCAAATATTGAAATAGGTTTATTTGTTGTAAAGGATATGAAAAAAAAAAAAAGGATATGTCTTTCAGTGTGCTCTCTTGCTCTTTATTGTTCCTTAGATCTTAGGCAAAACTGCAGTCCTTGGAATTGTGTGAGTTCTTCACACTTCCTCCTGGAAGTGGCCCTTTTCTGCCTCTCCTCTGGGCATTGCTGGGAGGGCCTTTGCCTCTCATGCTCCTTTTGAATCACAGCTGTTTGTTTTGCATTTTTGCCACATTTGTATAGACTTTGACCAAACGACGTTATGGATGAGCGATGGGAGGAACAGCTTGCAAGGGAACTTCAAGTAATCTTATATCAGCTAGTTGTCAGCTGCATTGTGTTACTATGCAGTGTGCCTATTCCTCTACTGATGTCTTTGCAGATGTTTTAAGCTTCACATTAAAAAAAAAAAAAAGAAGAAAGTATTTATACAGACACATTGCCTCACCTAAGCTGGAGTCATTGTGCCATACACTCTACATACAGTAAAAAAACATTTCTCTGTTCCTCCTACGAACTTAGCATCTAAATGATCAAGACAGATAAATCTTTGGAAGTGAAGGAGAGGTCCAAGGTCACCTCTGCAGGAAAGCAACAGAACACATCTCCCATTCTGCAGTCAGGTGACAGTCTGTCCTGTCTCTTTTATAGCAGCTTTGATAAGATGACATTTCACAAATCCCAGAAACAGACGCTGCCCATTTCCATACTTGCAGGAAGGGTGTCTTCAAGTGAGGAAGCTTGATTACAAAGTCTGCTGAGCATGTGAAGTAAAGAATGAAATATTGCGCTTGCCACAGTCCTGATTTTGTTCTTCTCTTCCATTATGTAGAGGACATATGGTATGATCTCTGTAGCAGTCACTGCAGCAGCTTAAAAACTGATGCAATAGAACATGTGTGGAATGGAACTATTTCTGCACCAGGAGTTCTTCTGTTCTGTGTGTGTGAGTGCATGTGCGCACAAGCCTGTGAAATGCCTCATTTCTAGAAATTAAACCTATGCACATGTCTTCACACAGTGCAGGACTGGGGATAGAAATGTTCATCACTTGCAACAGAAAATGGAGTTTTCAACGCCATGCAGAAATCAACCTTGAAATTCCTGTATTTCATTCAGAGTATCCCAGAGCAGTTTTGCAAAGCCTTACAGCCCTCCAGTCATGAGGATGGATAAGGGTGAAGAATGAGCTGCAGATTGGTATGTTGCACTGAAAGAGGAGCAAAGATCCTTCTTGCCTCATGGTATAGAGATCGCATCAATGCCAGGAGCTGCACTTGAGAATAAATGGAGGAATAACAGATCCCTGCATGTTGCCATGGAGCTCTTCAGTCTGGGCTGCAGGCATGCTGTAAAATATGGTCCATCTCTTTGTCTCTGTTTTAGGCAGTCCTAGTTAGTCTTGACTGCATTTTTGTGCTCAGCAATCAGGTTTATCCCTGCAGAACAACTGCTGGTGATGATGGTCCATCTCTAGGACTGCACTACCTGACCTACGCTTGGACACTGGTGTCCAGACCATGCTTTGCTCCTTCATCCTTCCAACAAGTCCTTTATCTTCACAGAGCTTAACGTACAGAGAAAAACATTATTTTTTTTTTCTTAATCTTGGAGATAGTATAGATATTCTTTTAATTTGTCAATTTGCCAGTTAAACTCTTCTAAGTTTCCCTCTTGAGGTGTCTGTAACTTGACATTATGAACTTTCTTATTATATCAACTGCTTCCTGAACGTTAGCTGGTGGAGTGGAGGAAGAAGCAAACATGTTTCAAGGAAAGCCAATACTGATAAGGTGTTGGCTGCTGGCTGTCCTGTTATTGTTAGAATTCACATTTTCTCCCTCGAGTACAGAGCACCTTCTGATGGAGCACTTCTTATATTGAAAAATGACAAGCATTAAGAAGCCCATGCCACTTCATCACTAAAATATTTACTACAGCATACTCACTTCCTCTCTCTGAAAGTGCAGTGTATTTATGGGAGTATTCTGTAATAGAGCATCATGCTCTGAGCAGTATTTTTGAAGAATAAGGCAATAGTGTGTGTGAAGGGGTGGGGCAGGACTCCTCTGTTGTCCCCTCTTGTTAGCAGGTGTTGGAAGCCTGCAGGGAGCTGCAGAAGCTGATTGACTGGAGCAGATTTGCTGTGGTATGTGAAGTGTGTTAAGTCCCTGCAGGGGATGGGAAAGGCTCACTGAGCTGAGGAATTTGGGGTCTAGGGTCTCTGCAGGAAATTGCTAGGAAGGACCAACTTTAGGTGAAAGGGGACGTTTAGGTATTTTTTTTTATTATCATTAAAATGCCAAATCCCAGCAATCCACTGGCATGTAAGTACTACAGGTCAGATCTTCTACTAATGTGCAGTGGAAGGTTTGTAATATGCTCTCCATAGCAGCTGGGAATCTGAAACTGTTGGGTAGGGGAAGATTTCTTCCTAGCTTCATGGCTGTGTTAGAAATAAGGTCCTTTAGCTCCTGTCTAGAAAGCAAGAATAATGGAAGATGGAGGTCACAGAAATGACAAGAGCAACTCTTGAAATCCAGTGTTGTCAGCACAAATGCAGCAATTGATTGAAAAGCGTCTGCTAACCAGGCAGCAAAGAGCCCAATTAGAACTGAAATAGCTAGGGTCTATTTCAGAGTTTTATGATACCAGCTCACACTACTCAGCTAATTCTACGTTATGATAATTTTTCTGCCTGGGCTGGAATCAGATGGGGACAAGAGCAGACTTGGACTGAAACAAACTGAATACCCAATGCAAGACTTCTCAGAGCCTCAGCTTTTAGGGGCATCATCATAAACATGCCCCAAAAAGGAAAGATCCGTCTCCATCTTCTGTATGAATAAGCACCACCATGGAGTGTTACTGAGAACTGCTAGAGCTTTATTGGATACTGCGAAATCTGTTGGACTTGCTATTTCTCTTGAATCAGAAATATACTTGGGAATTGGCCCAACTGAAAGAGCATAAGAAGTTTTAAAGTGAACAATATTTTAGGAAGGCATGATTAAGGTAGGACACAGGAGAACCACTTCAGGTCCCAGATACCTGGGAGCTCTGCTGGAGTTTCCATATTATTGAGGAAGAATGCTCTCATCAGGAATGAGTAGACTATGTGGTCTGCACTGCGAGGTGGACCAAATAAGAGCACCAGCTGGGAAAGAATGGGCAGGAGACGTTGGCAGACTGCAGCAAAAATGACTTACCAACCCAGTGTTTGGCATGTCAAGAGGACATGGTGTCTAGAGGGAAGACATCTTTGCAGATACACTTGTGTTCTGCATGAGTGTGCTAAGATTAGCTGTTTGAGGAACAGCAAATAGACCCCAGCAATGAGTGAATTCACTGTGTTAAGCTCCATGGCTATAAACAGTGATCACATTGCACAGCAGTGTTTTCATCTTTCGTGGGATCCAGTCTGACTCAAAACTTGTGACAAACTGTTCAGTAAGGGGTAGGGCAACCTCTTAATCAACGTTAGCAGTGATGCAACATTGAACAGCAATTACATAAAGAATTTCTTTATCATGTAGGAATGCATAAGAGGTTTTTGATTGCTTGTGTCATTGCAGAAGCTGGGGTGGTTCCTACAGAAATCATTGTTAACCCTAGATGTGTTCCAAGTAGAGAATTTTTAATGATTCTTGTTTATGTTTGCATTTGCAGAATAGTTGCCTAGATAATGCTGAGTGCAAAATAAAGAAATACTACATGTGGCCATGGCGCTGATGATCTCAGTTGGCTTCATGGTGAAATACAGGCACAGGATGGCCCAGATAATAGGATGGTGAATAGAACTACTTCATCATCTGTTGAGCCCTCAGTTTCACTCAGAGCTGCTTTTTCTCTGTTAAAAGGTAAAAACTATGCACCGCTCTTCCCGTTGTTCATGTTTTAAGAAAAAGTCTCCAGTTTTCTACCGATTAAGTTGAATGTGACATTCTTCTGAAAATCAGTCAGAGTTCACTCCAGAGATGTCTGCCTGTCCTAGTCAAGTGAAGGAGTGAGAGCACTGTTTGTTTTGCACAAGGGCTGCAGGAAGTTGATGTGAATTTGGGTGCTGCTTACTCACGTTAAGTACCTCTGCACCTCGCAACATGACAAGCCCTATTGAACCTGGAGGAACTGCTTATGAATTGAGGCATTTCTTACTGTGAGCAGAGGTGCCTGACTGTGTCCCTCATACTGTTGAGTGTTTTGCTGCTTAAGTCTCAATATAAATGCAAACTATTATCACTACTATGCTGTTGTTGCAGATACCCTCACTTGGCAACGGCAGTTATTTCTAACTAGCTAACATGTTTGGAGGTCCCTTAAGGTGTAATACAGCACTGTTGTAACTGAACTCTATATATCTATTGAAACTAACTAGCACAACTTAAGAATTAAATTAAATCGCTGCTGTAATGGAATAGAGTTGTGGTAAAAGCAGTTCGGGTTTTAGAAAAGGTCACATAAAATGTTCTTCAATGCTGCATGATAAGTAGACAATGCCATCTTACAATACCCAGTTCTCGAGTGGGTACTTTAGGAGCTTACATTGCCTAGCTTATTCTACATCATGAAAAAAAAAAGGAGGTCCAGTCATTTTATTCTGGCAAGCATTCTTCCCATCTCTTTGGCTGTCATATGTATTTAACTGTAGTGCCCTCAAGGACAATGTGTTGGATCAGCATGCTAAGGGCTACGGTCTACAGCCTGTAGTTTTTCATTTCATATTGCTTAAGAATGGTCCTCTTTGTTTCCATTTTGAGCCACGGCTGAATTCTTACATGTTGTCTGATCTTCAGGCTCAAATGCCCAAGAGAATAGGCAGCTGTGAATCAGCCCTCTGTGTGCTTTCTAGCAGGTAGTATAGCACGGAAGGCAGTATACTTCTTATTTCTTTAAATTGATAGGGATTTGATGAAAAAGGCTTTAATAAAACAGTCTCATGAATGATTATTTTCTTCCTGCTGATGATTCTGAATTGCATACAGAAATATAAGAACCTTTTAACAGAGCCCTATGGGTTTAAACCCAGACCTTTAGATTTATAATTAAAGCTTGTTGTCTTTATGCTATCCTACACCTTATGAGAAGGATCACCTTTCTAATTATATGGTACCAGGAGGTCTGTCACATGCTTTCAGTTAGTATTAAGGTACACAGTTGTGCTATTTTTTTCTTCTTCTTCTCCTTCTTCCATAGATTCTATATTATGTTTTGGAAATTTGACATAATGATTTTTTTTTTTTCAGGCCAGATGTTTTGTCCTGTTATGTTAAGTCATCTTGACATACTGCCATGAAATGGAAATAACTGCTAGCTTTAACTTTGCTCCGTATCGTTATTAAAAGGTACGTCTCATGCATCTTAATTCCCCATCTACATTGCTACCTTCCTCTCTCACTCCTCTCCTCCATTATACTTCTTTCTTTTTCTCCTTAAAGAAGAAGGCATATTAAAATTTCCTTCCTGTTCTGTCTGAGCGGTTAATGAGGTTCTAGATAGCATAATGAATATGCAGTGCTATTGATTCAGTGTACGCGCGTGTGCATGTGTGCGTTTGTGTGTGCATGTCTTTAATCACAGCTGGAATGCAAAATCAGGCTCCACCTTTCAACTCTATCTCCATCATGCTGAGAGAGTGAGAGAGACTGAGACTGCTAGACAGCTCGAAAGAGATTGCAGCTCAGATGTCCTGGAAAACAGCAAATCCCTCAGACCTGGCAGATTCCGTTACCATGAGAACTGCAGATATTTCCATTGTGATGGCTTGCTCTAGCAGCCATCTGTTACACCCATTTGATTAGGAAGTACAGTTCAGCTTGTATGGGATTTTCGCTGCACCTTATCCCATGGCAGTGTACAGAAACTGTCTCTCTTTTTATATGCTAAACTCAATGTTTTTAAAGTGCTGTAATTTACTGAGGCTGAAGGCATTTAATGAAATGCTAGGAGGAGGTCACTGAGGGACAGTATCTCTGAGAAGAAGGAAGAGCATGAGATATATGAAGGGGATTAGTGTCCAGTATATAAATAAGATCAACCCAGAAATTAACTGTATTTAGCAATTCCTCATCCTTGCCAGAGAGAGGAGCTTGATATACAGACCTCATGAAGCCACGATAAAATTAATAATTGCCTCCTGTTATTTAATCCCACTTCATATATATTTATTGCATGCATGCAATAAATGCGTGCAGCAAATGAATTTCAGGTCCTCTCCCCAGATACCTAACATGGTGCAGTGACTACACTGTATAACGATTAGATTAGCTCTAAAAATTTAATGGCGCTATTTGACTTTTCCTAGACACAGAACAACCTTAAACTTTCTTGAAGGTTTGCTGTAATTTACTGATTAAACCAATTGTTTGGACTAGTTGCGTCCCTTGGTGTAAATTTGTGGTGAAGGAAATGGTAATGGCACATCAAACGGATATAAAAACAAAGGAGTCCCCTTCAATTAAAACTCTCCAGACATTCTTCCTAAGTGGCTGGCATTCCAGATTCAGAGTAATGTTATGCGTGGGGTAGTTGCCTGGAGTATCTTAAAATGACTGCAGGTCTTGTAAACTCAGTGAAGCTAATTAAATGCTCGCACACTGAAATGAATTTCTGATTGCTGCTCAGGAGGCATTGAGGTCAGCTCCTCTTTTCATTGCCCACACTTTATGGCCAATGCCAGATACTAAATAAATCAGATCCTCAGAATCAGGGGCTCTGTGTTTTTGTTCTTCTTATATATTCTCCCACCCGGCTGAACATAATTCCTTATCCGTCTTCATCTCAGCATGAAAAGTTTTCTCTTCTATTGTTTTTCCTCACATAGCACCAGATTACCATGGAGAAGACTATGATATCATAAGAAATGAATGAGCATGTTTCTCACCATGGGTGAAATATACATTCCAGACCTAATAAAGTCAGAAATCATGTAATGGGCCTGGTAAAATGAGCTGCTTAGTTCGTGTAAATATAAATGGTTCTTTAAGGCTCTACTTCAACTAAGCAAGTTCTTAAGCACTTTGCCGAGTACGGGGAGGTATACGAACATGTTTAAGAGCTTTTTATGAATACGGCTGGTATTTAAAGTGGTTTACTGAATCAGGGCCTCAAAATGTGGAAAAGTTAGATTTCCATCCCCTCTCATAAGAAAAGATTTTTTATTTGTAGATTGTCTTTAAAGCGAATAAGAACTTCCACTTCCTGCAGCTTTCCATCTTGCATAATTCTCAAAGCTGGGCTTTGAGACAGAGAAGAGAGTCCTTTTCTTTTTTTTTTCTCTCTCTCTTTTCTCTTTTTATTTTTATTTTATTTTATTTTATTTTATTTTATTTTATTTTATTTTATTTTATTTTATTTTATTTTATTTTATTTTATTTTATTTTCAGACAGGGCACTTGTTTTATGAATGTGGTATCTGCCTTTGACAGGCAGCAGATGTATGGAAGCCCTGAAATCTGAAACAATAAATACCATTCAGAGTCTCACCACTAAACCTTCTTATAGTACTGCCTTTGTTAAAAGAAACATTTACAGGAATACCATCCCCCCCTTCCCACCCACCTTCAAGGCTAGGATCTGAACCATGTTTTTAAAGTAAAGGTTAAGTACCTGAGGCATGAACAGTTGACATACAAAAGAAACTAAAGTAAATTTATCATTCGTTTGCCAGCTACGAGGTGTGTCGAGGGCTTTTTCTCTCTCTTTGTAACGCATGAGAAAACAAACCTGGGAAGTGTATGCAAGGAATATTTCTTTTCTACACTGGAATGTTAACATTTGCACCTTCTGACTTAATACTGTATATTTCTTTAGAGTCATCAATCTCATGAGAGTCATCTTGCCATCTGTACCAGCATTGCTCCAGGCTTCCATATGAAAGTCCAATCTGGCGGTATAAATACTGGATAATGAAGAGTAGGTGTTAAAGTTTCTGACTGGAAGAAGAGTCTGTGTCTAGGAAGGATCTGAATTTGTGTGTTAAACAAACAGAATCTATGCTAACACGAAGTCCAACCAGAAATAACATGCGTATTTGTCCTCCTACCTTCTCTCACAATCCATGCCTGTTTCTGAATTATTTTCTTCAGCTTCTCTGTTTAGGAGAGAACACCCAAGATCCAGGAGAAAAATGTTCTCTGGCCATCCTTTTACGCTTTGGAGATTACAAACAGGGGCAAGATGTTGACTTCCTGTAACATAGGGTTCTTTTTTCCCTCGTTCTCCTTTTGCTCCCAGAAAGCTATAACTACATAGATTAGCAAAACTTTTGCAAGAATGGATGTAAAACAGATTTATCTCAGTGTCAGCTTTATCTGATCCATTCGGTCTTGCAGAGTTTGGATGGTTTCCTTTGTTACAATAACCAGCTTTCAAACATCTATATCCTTAGGGTATTAAATGTCAGCCTCTAGTGTACTGTTCAAGGATAAAAGATTGACAATACTGAAGTACTCTTTTTCTTCTTCTTTTTTTCTTTTTTTTTTCCCCTTTCCAGCACTAGCAGAGTCTTTACGCTGCACACCACTGCTGATCCCAGAAATGACCCACAGGAACTACTGGCAAAAGGAGCGAAAAGGTATTTCAGCTTATAGGCATTAGAAACTCTCTTCATTAATAGCCTTTTTGCAGACTTTTCAGATAGATTTCCTGTCATTGTGATGAGAATATATTTGTAACTAGGTCCCTTCAGTAAATGGTCAGTGGATAATTAATTGAACTAACTAGGACTTTCCGTACTGTATTTCCTTTATTGTTATTATTATTATTATTTTTAAGGGAAAAAAATTATCTTCCTGATAGTTGTATGTCCTCTCTGCTGGATGTGCAGCTGTTTTCCACCTATACACTTGCCTCCTTCCGGCTGATTGCTTGTTCAAATAAAATTCAGGCACTCTTGGAATTGCTAATTTTTTTGTTTAGGTTGGCATCAGAACTGAAGAAGATCAGGGAACAGCCAACCTCTTTAACTGTGGTGAGCAGAACTGATGTGCCTTGGATATAGCAAACAAAAACTAGAGGCCAGAAAGATGCCATTTCCTTTTTCCTCTCCTGCTGACCTAGCCGCTAGGACTGCAGTACTCCCTCAGGTAACCTGAGCTTCATTCTACACAGCTCAGAAAGACGTAACGTCCTCTTCTATCTGAAGCTGCTTAATCTGCCAAATACCATGTTCACCACATTACTAATGCACTAGAGACCCTGATCACGCTAGAAGCAGCAGCTCAGAGGATAATATTTGGTCCACATCAAGATTGCAGTGTTGGCAGTGAGTAAGGTAGCGAAAAAAATCTGTGTTGGAGTTAGAAGGGACCTTGGAGGATCATCTAGTCCAACTCTCCTGTCCTGTCCCTGTGAACAGGGACATCTACAGTTCGATCACATGCTTAGAGTCCCATCCAGAATGACCAGGTATGAGACATCCACCTCATCTCTGGGCAGTACCAATGCCTCACAACCCTCACTGTAGAACACCTTTTCCTAGTATCTAACCTAAATCTCCCCTCTTTAAGATTGAAATCATTTTCCCTTGTCCCATCATCACAGACCCTACTAGGGAGCCTGTTCCCTTCTTTCCTAAAGCTCCCCTTTAGATACTGAAAGGCCACGCTCAGGTCTTCATAGAGCCTTTTCTTCTTTGTGCTGATCAGCCCCAGCTCTCTCAACCTGTCCTTATCAAAGATGTGTTCCATCCCTAGGACCATTTTTGTGGACCTCCTCTAGATGTGCTGCAACAGGCCCATGTCTCTCCTGTACTGAGGACTCCACATCTGGATGCAGTACTTCAGGTGAGGCCTCACCAGCACAGAGCAGAAGGGCAGGATCACCTCCCTGGTCATGCTGCTTTTGATGCTGCCCTGGATATGGTTAGCTTTCTGGGCTGTGAGGGCATATTGCTGGCTCATGTCCAGTTGCCATCACCAGTACCCCCAAACTCTTTTCAGCAGGTCTATGCTCCATCCGTTCATCCCCTTGCTTCTAGTGATATTAGGTGTTGCCTCAACCCAGGTGCAAGACCGTGCAATTGGCTTTATTAAACTTCATAAGATTTACCTGTGCCCGTTGCTCAAGCCTGTCTGGGTTCCTCTGGATGACATCTCATCCCTTTGGAGTCAATCAGACCCCACAGCTTGGTGTCATCAGCAAATTTGCTGAGGGTGCACTCAACCCCACTGTCGATGTCATCGATAAAAGTATTAAAGGGTATTGTTTCCAGCAGTGACCCATGTGGGATACCACTTGTCACCGATCTCCATCCAGACACTGAGCCACTGACCACCACTTTTCTGGACTTGATCCAGCCAATTCTTTGTCCATTGAACCATCCACCCATCAAATCCACATCTTTCCAATTTAGAGACAGGATGTTGTGGGATACCGTGTCAGAGGCCTTACTGAAGTCCAGATAGATGACATCAGTAGCTCTTCACTTGTCCATCAGTGCAGTTACATCTGAATTAATAGAAGACATTAAGTTGGTCAAACAGGATTTACCCTTGGTGAAATCATGACCTATTTGTACCCCGGTGTTTATTGTAGTGTATCAAATCTGATCTGCAAATTGTTGATAATATAACTGTAATTCTGCTTATGGCAGAGTTGTCCTCGGCACTACTATTGTACATACTCCAGTCTCCTAAATAAGTCACACCAGTGGAAAACTACAACGAAGCTGAGTTAGACCTACTGCTATTTTTCACTCTTTGATTATGCTCTTAGCACACCGGTCTCTGACCACTTTAAATATAAGCTTGCAAATGTCATCCCATAAATGATTTCATCACCTTCACAGCTGGATTTGAGACAGCTGTGGTATAGATGATGTTTTTGAGCAAAGTCTTCTCCCTCTCTCACTGATCCTCATTTTTTCTGTTCCGGAAACACAATCATGACATTCATTTTGCAATCATTGGGATATTTCTCAAAATATATAGAAACAGTTTCTCAATGAATATGCAAACTTCTCCTTTTTCATCAAAGAGTATAAATTACCCATCAAGGAATATTGATAATTACTTTTGTTAGCATCTTTAAAATAACAAATGTGTGGAGTAACAAAAACCCTTTCATTTTAACATTATGAATTCATAGGTGAGAAGCATTGCTTTTTTAAGAGTGGGATGAATGTTGAACATAATTTTCTCCCTGAAGTAGTATCCATGGAACAGACAAAGGAAGGATGGAGCTGGCTGAATTCTTCAGAGATTTTGTTCTGACAATTATTTGCATGTATATTTAAATTTCTTTGTCTCTGCGTGTCTTTGTCTCTGTGAGTTGAATGAGTCCACACATCAGTTGCTTTGAGGAATATGTGCGCCTTCCTACATCTTTTATTACTTTCTGACAGAAAGAGTATTCCAAAGGAAAGGTCTTAATGCAGGCAGCTTGGTCAGATAAATGTTTTTGTTTGTCCTCAAAATGATGGACATAAAACATGGACAACATGATCCTTGTCTCACTTATGCCATTGTAAATCAGGGTGAGCTTTACTGAAATCAGTAGGTATAGCCTACTGTTTAAAACAGACTTAGGAAAATCAGGTATTTGAGTGCTGTGTCAGTCCTTCTTTCTTTCTGGCATGTAGAATCTCCTCTGGACCAAAGCAACAACAACAAAAAATCTGTTAAAAAAATTCATTGGAGGAATCAAAATAATCACCTCTGAATTTTAGCTGCAGAAAGTTGTGATCCTTTACAATTACTGCTCTAATCAAGATCTTTAAACACCAAGTGTCCTTACACAACAGCAAAAGAACATAGAGCACTCCTCCTTGCCTCCCATCCATCCCAGCTGAAGATGTTGCTGCTCTGATATTTTGCAGTGTTAGACTTGTAAGTGTAGCTGACACAGCCCAAGAGTGCACTACGGAAATTCTTGATTTGCTAGTGACTATTATTTTAAGCATTTCCTCCAAGGCAAATACATAAGGGGCTTTAGTATGTAGTGTGTGTTTAAGCCTGTCTCTCCCTTTAAGTCTAGAGATCAGTTATTTATAGGAAGCAGACATCTAGGCAATCTTACCCTTTTCTTCTGAGCACTGAAGGCAGTGAAGGTTGCAATATTAATTGCTGCATCAGCCACTTTAAGATTTAACGTTTTTCCCCATTCTATAGGCAATGTATCTCTTGCATGATTTCCCACATAGTCTTCACTTTCACAGTCATCTGAATGATAAGCAACAATAATGTCTTTGGAAGTGATCCATAAATCATATTCAAATCCACGCATCCAAATGATCCTATTTTTAATCTCTAAACTACTGTAGTGTGTGCTTGCTAGTGCAGTTCAGTTGGAAGCATTATGTTCCCCACCTACATATTTCCTTCAAATCAGTGACAGTGTACCCAAAAATAAATAAATAAATGTACCTGGAACTTGACTAATAACATACAGAAAAACTACAGGCAATGAAGGAGTCCCCAGATAAAATAATATACTTATATGCACTAGAGAAAACACAATGTTTTATCAGAATTTGTAGAAGGAAGATGAATGGCTTTGGGTTTAGGTCACTGTGTTAGAACTGAAAGTATCTAAATTCTCTTCTCTGCTTTCCCACAGAGTCTCTGAATTGCTTTGGACCACTAAAATATTGTTTTTTTATATTGTGATTATATTATCTCTCCACCTCTACCACCACCTACTACCTCCACTTCACTACCTATTTAAAAACAGAAAATGGTAGGAAAATCACAAAATTCTAAACAAATTGAACTTTTTAGATACTGTTTAGATACAAGCTGGGGTTTAGCAGCAACCCTGGTTTGGGCACATCACTTGAAAAGATGGGACAGAGATAGATTTATATAGTCTGACATCTTGCTACTACTTTCTTGTGCTCTAAGAAGTTCTAAAGTAGATAGGTAAGGGCTAGCCTCTTTCTAAGGGAACATGATGCATTTTTGGTTTTCTTTTTGCATCCTCAGACTAGTTTTCATACACGGCTTTTAGAAAGTGAGAGAGGTGATTTTGAATTTCGTAGTATGTTTAGCCTACTGTGATCCTCGCTTGCCAGCAAAGTCAAAGATGTTGGCTAGTGACATCAGCAAAAGGAGTAGTGAAACTTCTACCATCAAGGAATTGGAATATGATGAAGAAATTCACACTGTGATTTTTGAAGAAGTCCAGCACTTCTTGTAGGGAACCTTGTTGTCCTGATGGCCAATTAATATTGCTCCTCTGCAGGGTTGCCATTTGATGTCTCCTTTCTTGATGCACAGGTTTGCTTTGCTGCTTTTGTATAAACAAGTGCACTCCAACAGAGTTGCAAGTAGAGTGTGATGCCTAGCTTCTGAGTGATATCTTGTATTCTTATCAGCAGGCAAAAAGTTGCTATTTTGACTATCATTAAGAATCTGAAGTATTTTCCATCTTAAATTTGGAAATGAGTTGATGTGATCTGGTTTCATTCAATTTACATTGAATAGATTTTAGCTCTGTTAACTAGTTAATTTTGGGGGAATTGAAAAGCCCCAGTCCTTGTAAGCACAAGGAAAGAAGACATTGCATTTGTTTGAACTGTGCTTAACTAAGTCCCTCTCTAACTGCGTATACAAGAAAAGTGAGTTTTAGTTGCATGTAAACAGGGAAAGTCATTTACTAAAACCAGGGTGAAATGAAATATTTGCTAATGTTTTGTTGGCTTTGAACAGCCCTGCCAACACATGATTTGAAAGGGAAAGGGGAGCAGTGTTAATGATATGCTTCCCTACAGCACAGCTCCTTGAATAGCACAGCCCATGACTCCTGCTGAGCCCCCTGTTTGCTCTGTTTCTTTGGTTGAAGTCTGTCTCTAACCCACAGGGCTGTGTAGCAGGGAAGAAAGAAATTCACATCCATTTGCTGGCTGTTCATAAATGATATGTTAGCAGAAGATCTGACCTGATCTCGTTCTGTCTCAAAGTGTATATATAGTTCCGGGACTCTGTGTTGTTTATTTGTTTGTTTGTTTGTTTGTTTTCCTCAGGAACATGGTTTTGTTGAGGCCACAGTTGGAAATTTGTTTCCTTCCTTAGCTGTCCTCAGCTGATCCATTGGAATCTTCTGAAGATGAAATCAGAAGTGATGTCAAGCTTCACAGTTGCCATCCTGTGCAGGAATGGTTATGCCTGTTGTGGAGCTTTTCAGGGAACCCTCACGCTCTTGTTCCTCCTCCCATATATCTATAAATTCAGAAGACCTAGAATCATAGAATATGATCAACTGGAAAGGACCCATGAGGATCATTCAGTCCAACTCCTGGCTCCACACAAGATCGCCAAAAAGTCAAACCGTATGTTTGAGTTGTACTGCTTCCTTGTAATTGGATACAAAGAGCAGTAGGAAAAAGATCCATCTTTTACTATCCCTGAATTCTTATGCCTAGGGTAAAAGAATGTCCAACCCTTGCCCATGTTTTGGGTGTTGCCAGTAGCTCTGGGGGAGTATGGGAGGTAGGTGACACTGATTCTGCTGCTTCCTGTCTATTACATAGCCAGAAGTAGCAGGTGCACATCCCCTCCACTGCCAGGACACCTCATTATGCAGACATCCCCCGAGGCAGGCAGCTTCCATCATGCTATCCATGCTGGAGCACTGTCTAATAACCATGATCCTGACCTGAATGCTAATGGACCTGTGACTTCAGAATGTTCTGTGCCCACTTGGTATGTTTCTCTTGAGGTTATCAAAGAAAGGTATTTCCTTCCAGTGGCTGGAAGGAGTCATGAGAGTACTTTAAGTTATACATGGAATTTTCAAAACATCTGGCTTGGGTATTTTCAACTAAGTCATAGTTATGGATCACAAAGAATTACACAGTATTGGAAAGGGTATTGGTTTTATGTGGTACGTCAAGTTTCTGCATGTAATCTCAGCACTGTGCCGGACTTCTTGGCAAGGATGCAGTGACAGTTCTGAGCCTCCACATTCAGTGTATGCTTAAAATTGTGAATGCAAGTTGTACTGAAAAGATCTAGTAAAGGATCAAGATCTTAAATTCTGTATCCACACTAATTGGCAAATGTGGGCTATTTTCTTCAAGACAGTTCTGCCTATTGTCCAGCGTTGACGACATTACAAGCTTTAATTATTTGATTGTTATGTTGAAAGCAAAGCAATACAAAAGTTTTACACTGAGAAGCTCTCTTAGTAATGTAAGCAGCTTGTTATATTATGGGTTAAAAAGAGATTCTTTTTGATCAAATAGCTCATATGTGCTCAACAATGTCTAAATAATTTATTGTGGCTTTTGATAAGGGTCACATCCAACATAAGCTGAGGTGAAGATTCTCAGTTGAATTCAAATCAGACTAGCAACCTTCTTTAGCTCTTTTCTTTTACCAAATTGAGTATAAGTGGAACTGCAGTGTCTGAGTGAATGAATCTTAATCATAAGACGTTGTTTAGCAGCAAGTGCAAGCAATGGTGAACTCAAACCAGGTACAATTTGGGGTATGTGTATACACCAGAAATAGGCATATGAGTAAGAATGAAAAGTTTTGGTTTTTATCTATCACTATGTCTGCAGGCATACTATTTATGTATGCAGAAGAAATGATAATTGGGTTCCAAGTACAGATGGAGACTCAGAATTCTCTAGGATAAAGCTTTTTACAGGCTTAGAACATCTCAACACTGTTAAGACTGCTGATGTCAATTTTCTGTTTACATCCAACAGGAAGTGTTTCAGTTTTTCTTGTCTGCGCAGATTCAGACAAAACCTCTTATGGTTCTTTGTTTTTGACTCAGCACTGGCAGCTCTCCTTTCTGTTAGATGACACTGTAAAGATGTGACAATTCCTGTGGAAATGACATGAACCCTACACAGAGCTTCCATCCTGCTGTAGTTCTCTTCCACAATATTTATGGATGGCAACATTTTTTTTGATCCTCAGTCCTTTTGGGTAAATAAAAGTAACACTAACTATTGCAGAAAAACACATTCTCCTCTAAATTATATTTTTTTTTCAGGTTAAAAGTATGTAATTTCATGAGGAACACCTTGGGACTTATCCTGCTGTGAAGTCATTGCTCAATTTCTCTCAGCAGCAGTAAGGTGCCCACAGATCTTAAACTGCTGAATAGCCCCTGTGAAAGTCAAGACACTGGTATTGTGGATGACAGCTGATGCTGATATTGGCACACAGCTCATAGTGCTGTAACAGCTTGAGATTTTGCTTCAGGGTTCCCAGTGTTTGCGTAGTTCATATATGTCAGGCTCCTGGTTAATCATAGCTCGCCGTATGGTGAATGCATCCCATTGACTTGACCGGTTTTAAGCAATTAATTTTAAAGAGATGACAGTGTCTGTCTTTTGCTACTTTCCCCGCTCTAAAATAATAAACTAAATGCCCGTGCTTTTTACCTAACTTCTGTGTTAGGCAAGAAGAGAGAATAAAAGGGAGAAGACTGTTTTAAAGATGAATGCATGCTTAAGAACAACAACAAAGAAAAGTATTTTCATGAGCCAAAAAAGAAAGAATCAGAATTGGAAAGATGGCCAGGATAACTTAAAAGAATATAAATGCTTATATAAATATAAATAGAAAATAAATGAAGCCTAATAAATTCAAAAGGGGCTCTTTTTGGAGTTGAAGGTTTGAAAAGCAAATACTGATTTTTTTTGTGGAAGATTTATAGGCAGGACAGACTGCCAGTCCAATGCAGAATAGTTGGAAGGAGAATGATTTTGCTGAGTCAAATTGAGAGGCTCTAGCTCTACTAGTTGTCCTGGAAAAAGTAAAGAAGGGACACAGAAAGGAAGAAACTGGTTAAACAGCTCTTTGGGTTCTAGTGGCTTATTATTATTTTTTCCAGGAAAATTATTAGAAAGTTGAAAGAAAGTCTCAAATTGTCAGGAAACAGGCTGCTGGAAGGATAGTGCAAACAACATCATAAAACTAACTGTCTACAGAAGACAGTTTCATGTATTAATTACAGGTGTGCTGCTGAACTAATGCTAAGATGTGAAGGATTAACAATGTAAAGGAGTATTTTTCCTGCCCCCTTCGTCCCCTTTTCCTCAGTTTCAGACTGGCTTTGTCTGAACTATGCAGTGATTCTGACAGTCTTCCTCTACTTTGGCTCCAGTTGCTACCTCCACCCCTAGCCTGGCTCAATCACCTTGTTATTAATCACGTTTGTCTGAGTGCCTGGAGACACCCAAGCAAGCTCAGTCTTCAGCTATTTGAAATCTGAGGGCTCTTCTTATTTTGGATCAGTCCCAGCTGCTCTTCCCTGATCACCAGTCCAGATGGAGATCATTCATCTCAAAATGTAACTTTTAAAGACTAGATGGAAATTTGAGCATGAACCTTTGATTAGAGATGGCTAATACTGACCCACGAATAGTATATATATATATTTTTCATACAACATGTATATTTCTGTGAAAATGTGTGTGTGTTTCTCTGTGCATATTGGTTTTTTGGTGGTTTTGTTGTTGTTGTTGTTTTTCCCTCTGATAGAAATTCCACATTCTTTTCAAAATGTTCCTGTTTTGTTCCCCCTGAGTGAATTACTTTCCTCCTATCCAGATACCTGAAATGGGAGGGACAAGAGAATTCTTCGAACCTATTTTGAACTTTTCCACGAACACCACAGTTTTTTGTTCACTATGCCTGAAATGCATCAGCACAGAGAGACAAGTTTCCCACACACCTTGGAAGACATTGCCATGTCCTCCCTCTACTTACCTTTATTTTTCACAGTTTTTCAGCTACATATAGTAAGTTAGGTTCTCTTACCTTTTACTCATACATCAAGTCATACATCATGCCTTCCTCATGCTTATCTTTAACGCTGTTCTTTGTATTTGCTCTGTTTTATTGGCATTCTCTTTACAATGAGTTGTCCAAAACTGATCACAGTTTTCCAAGAGGGGCCTCACCAGGGCTCTGTGCAGAGGAATTATTACCTCTGTAGCCCTGCAAGTAATTCTGCTCCACATCCCAGTATGGTATTTGCCTCTTTGTGCTACAGCCTCTCACTGTGAGCTCATATTTAATCTGTCATCCACCATCACTCCCTAAATAAGTCCTGCAGCACTTCCGCTTTAGAAATAAAAACACAGAGAAATGTTTGACAAAAAAGTAAAGTTATCCCCTTGGGTGATTCTTTAGAGAAAACCAAGGTTTTCATATAGCTGCAAAGACACTGTAACACAACCTCATGCCTTGCTTCCACGTATCTGGATTTTGCAGCTCTAATGCCAAGAGTCAAAACAGATATGGCATTTCCTATTTGTACATTTTTTCTGTACATTTTCTGGTAGCAGCCCTGGACTACCCAGAGCACTGATACAGTGGAGGAATGCCACATCTACTTTTAGAGTTCATATCTACTAGATTTAGAGTGCAGAAATCCTGCTGTGCTTTATGGAGTTTGGATGTATGTGCTGTGAATGTTGTTTCAGTTACTTGATATTTTACGGAAATTGAGTGAATGCTACTGTATATGGGCAAAACTGGGACATGTCTTGACTCACAATTTTTACTATCTCCAGGTTTGGAGAGTTCTTCACTCTTCAGGCTGGATTCCTTTCAAGAACTGCCTGTCTTTCTTTTCTCCTGCTGAATTTATTTGGAAAAACTTTGTTGATATTTGAATTTGAAAAGCCTGCACAATGTTTAATCTCCTTTTTGGCCAATGATTTGTTCTTCCAGAACAAAAATCCTCTCCTTTTTAGTCCATCTGATTATTCAACCTAATTAATCACCATGAAAAACACTACTGAGGATTTGTAAACATTGTTTGGGGAAGTAGTGATGAGGACATATTTACCTTCAGAGGGCTACAAGAATTATGATGTGTCAAGTCGTAATATATTGCATATGAAGATAGTCTGTTCTTTTAGGACTCAGCCATATACTGTTTCTTTATGTATTGTGAATCAACCTAAGACTGTTAAAATAGCAACACTTCTTTCCTTATTTCTAAGATCTGTTTGCCTCTTTCTCTGCTCTCCTTGAAGAAAACCAAGCATCGCAAACTGCAGATGAACATTTCTTGGAAATGCCCAAACAGCTAAGTGAAAGAGCTGAATGTCTCAGGGAGAAAGACCCTATAAATATTGCAGAGCACAAGCATTCCTAAAGTGCTTCCTTATTCCCAGTTGTAGCATAGGAGCACATGCTTACAAGGCACACCACCCTGAAATTGATAGGAGCCTTTCTGTGGACTGCGTTGTTTGTGTACTAATCTTCCAGGTTCTTGCACTGAACACTTGTTGCTACAAAGAGCTCTTAAAATTACATTTAAATTGGAAATAGGAATCTCCTCAGTCCCAACATTGGAGTAGAGTTGTTATTTCCCATGCCTGTCTTCTCTCACTCAGGAAGCTGCTGCAACCCGAAACCTTCTGATTGTTCCTTCTTCAAATGCCTCTCTGACTGCCTGAACTCAACTATTTCCCTGTGAAAGGAGGGAAAATATGGGAATTTAGACAAGCAGAACAGCCCTTATGCTCAGCCTAAAGAAGAAAGGTCAAGAGGGGTCTGATTTTCCCAGCCACTGAAAGGTGTTTACCTTCTCCCTTGGTTTTGGCACAGGAACCTGTAGAATGCAACCCTGAATTCAGTAAACTGCAAAAGCAAAACCAAGGATTAAAGAGTGTCATCAGGTGTGTTTTAGGGCTCACAAGGAGGCACATTTCATCAGTTCAATGTCATACGGCCAGGTAGTGGTGAGACTACTTCTATATACAGCTGTGTACAGATCTGGAGATGCAGTTAGTTTGAAGAACAGAAAGAAACTTTAGATGCTAGATCTGTTCAGCTTAGTAGAACGGTAAACAAGGGAGAATTTGATATAAATATATAGGTTATATATATACTAGTGTGGGTTGAGAAAGAGCATTTTTAGTGAAGAACAGAACCTGTGATGGGAAGAATTAATTACAAGATCTTTGTAGACACCTTTTTCTTACTGAAAATGAGATGAAGATTCTTAACTACTAGAAGAAGAAGGTTCTGAAGCAGCCTCCCAGGAGGGAGAAGTGTGCAGGGAAAAGCTCAGATAGAGTTCTGTCTGACTGCAAGAAGTATTATGTGATATGATTGCATCATATCGTCACTCACAAGGGCTCCAGGTATGTCCCTTTGGGGATGCTGTCTGGTTTAGTTGCTCATCCTGAGAACTGAGATTTTTTTTGTCTGGATTTGAGAAGTGGTCTGAAGCAATGTGAATCAGAATGCATGGGTGAGTTCTGGACGCTGTCTGTTTGTATTGATTCAGTAGATGTGAATGTGATACATATGGCAGTTTAAAACACTGAGAAGTTCGTCTTCTAAGTATTTATTAAGGTTTTCACAGAAAGGCAGTGTGATCAAAGTTGCGGACTGAGTCATGGTCATGTTACTTAAACAAGAACCTTGTTTGGATCCTGTTTGGAAGGGGGAAGAGCACTGGCATTTCTGTCTCGACTTTGAATGGGAAATCTTGAGAGGTCCAGTGTAAAGGCAACAAGTCTAGTTGTTTGGCTTCACTTTGTAATCTTAAACTCAAATTAACAGTTGTCCTGCACAAATCAAAACATCAGAGTGGTTCCTAACCTTAAGCCTTAAAAGGAGAATGGCAATGTGGGAACTCACACTGTCACACTCACAAAGTAGATAGCAGGAGTACGTTCTGTGTCTTCTTTCTTGATTGAATAGGATGTCATCTGAAAATAAAATCCAAGAAGTGAAGTTTAGTGACAAAAAAAAAAAAAAAAAAAAAAAAGCAAGGAAAGACAACTGCTTATTGAGTATTTTGTAAGAATACCATATAGAGTCCTCCCAAATCTGAGGTCTTTCCAGTCTTCATTTGAAACTAGTAGTATGGATTTCTTTACTGCAAATGACTTTCCTCTGGGAAACTCATTGCAAGTGTCTGGAAGGAGAAGTTTTCTTGGCCGTGTATCATACATACACTGCAGATGATCTGGAGCAGGACCTTTCTTGGTCATGTACCATGTAGTGCAGATGATTTGGAGCAATATGGAGTTGCTTTGATTTCTCCTTTATCAGGGAGCATACCAGGACTCAAAAATAGACCAGCTCTATTCTCTACTGCTCTACTGCAGGCATCCAGTGATGTCTGCCAAAGGCAGCATTCTCTTGCAGAGGTCTGCAGCTGCACAGGACTTACTATATGATGAGATTATATGTTCCTGCACAGTGCTCTTCCTTGAACTTCAAATACAGGCTACTGTCAGGAACTGGACAATGTGAAAATCTCTCACTTCTTTTAGTTCAGTCTTTGGTAACTTCTCTCACCACCATTCCTTTCCTAGTTTGGAGACAGATTGGAGCACTTCCTTCTTTTGTTTATTTCACTAGGGAACAAATGGTTCATTTCCCTCTGTCCCAGCTGCAGTGAAAGGTTTTCTAGCTTCTCCAGAATATATTATGCAATGCTGCAGAGCAAGTCCTTTTTACTTTTCAACTCTGTGCCTTTACCATGTATTGTAATCTGTCTACTCTGATTAGGTTCATCCTATAGAATCACTGCCAAATTCTGTTTTATGCAGCAATGTTTAGTCTTCAGCCTGGGAGCTATGTACAGTCCTTTTAAGATGTTCATACATCAATATCAGTCTTGACTAATCCTGAGAAGCTTTGGACGGCGGGAAGAAGAAAAGCTTGAGGTTAGCTGTGCAAGTTACAGGACGAACACTGCATTCTATTCTGGCTAAACTTCCACTGCTATCAATGAACATTAGGTTTGAGACCAGGGCTGCAGATTTTGTTTCTGATGTGGTCGTACGGAGCACTGTCTCGGCAAGGACTGGATTCTACTTCTGTTAGAGAGTTGCACAGTTGATTTCAGTAGGGACCTTGTACAACCCCACATTCACACAGAAAATATGGCTTAGACAAAAATAGATTTTACCCATCTAATGCTTCTGCATGAGAAAAACAAGACTTTCAGCATTTTATTTTCCATAAATGTAGGTGAATTCCACATCAGCATGATTCTGACCTTAGTGATGAGAGAAACTTGTTGTTCTCTAATGAACACTTAGGGCATGTGGAATCCTGGCAGGCTGATGCAGCCCTAACACACACAGTGACAGAGATCCCAGAGCAGCCCTGGAACAACTAATATAATGAGAATCTGTATTAAATTTTTTTGTTGTTGTTGTTGTGGTTTTTTTTTGTTTGTTTTTCGTTTTGTTTTGTTTTGTTTCTTTGCTTGTTTGTTTGTTTGCTTAAAATATCTGACTGAGGAGAAACTGCAGACGTTTTCATGTGAGAAACCACCTTAATTTTGTGACTGTGTATAATTGTGAGGTCTTTGCTGCCCGCAATGCCCTGTGATAAAGGATGGGTAATGTCGCTGCCAAAGGCTTGGGGAATTAAGAAGCCACGGTTGCATGGGAGTTGTGTTGGCTGAGAAGGCCACTTAGCAAATTCCTTACTTGAGCATTCAAGGGCACTCTCTCGCAACTCGATCCTCACTTTTCCAAGTACACGGAGGAGAAGAATGTTTCACTGTCCAGAAAGCACCCGGGCCTTGAGATAAATGAGAATCGAAACAAACGTTTCCATTCATATCAGGGGCCCCTCCTCACTAGCGTCCTCACTGATCTGTAAAAACCTTCTTTGTAAGTGGTTTCTAAAGCATAATCTGTGCTTTTAATACTGTTTGATTGAATAATTCCAATGTAAGGTTTGTTTTTTAAAGGTTTTCAGAAGTGTTGTAAGAAGCAAAAGTTTTTAATAGAAACCTGAAGCCACTGACTGAGGAAAATTTCCTCACAACTGTTCCTGTTGTGGAGAAAACTGGAGGAAAATCAAGTCCAAAGCACTAAGGGTCATGTGAATAGTGAGAGTGGAATTCAGGGGCTTCGTTTCAGTAATTGCGGTGAAATTGCTCCCAGCAGAGGCAAGAAGAAGAGAAATTTTAAAGGTCCAAGCAGACAATAAAAGATCTCTCTGCCTTCCTAAAGCACCAAAGGAAACTTCAGTGCAGATTAGCTTACAGAAGAAGGACTTTCCTTTTCTGGAACAAATTTCTCCTTTTCTCTCACCACCCAGAAATTCATCAGAAACTGAGTACGCTTTACAGGGAACTGGGCTGGTTTTGTCTAAAGCCCAAGAGAGAGCTAACAGATCCAAAATGGTAAAAGTGAAATAAAACTTAAGAATGTGTGTTGGGGGGGAGGACAGATAGTTCTTTTTCCTTCCTTCCTTCCTTCCTTCCTTCCTTCCTTCCTTCCTTCCTTCCTTCCTTCCTTCCTTCCTTCCTTCCTTCCTTCCTTCCTTCCTTCCTTCCTTCCTTCCTTCCTTCCTTCCTTCCTTCCTTCCTTCCTTCCTTCCTTCCTTCCTTCCTTCCTTCCTTCCTTCCTTCCTTCCTTCCTTCCTTCCTTCCTTCCTTCCTTCCTTCCTTCCTTCCTTCCTTCCTTCCTTCCTTCCTTCCTTCCTTCCTTCCTTCCTTCCTTCCTTCCTTCCTTCCTTCCTTCCTTCCTTCCTTCCTTCCCTCCCTCCCTCCCTCCCTCCTTCCCTCCCTCCTTCCCTCCCTCCCTCCCTCCCTCCCTCACTGCTTCCCTACCTTCTCTCCTTTCCTACCTCCCTCCTTCCCTACCTTCTCTTCTTTCCTCCCTTCTCTCCTTTCCTTCCTTCTCTCCTTTCCTTCCTTCTCTCCTTTTCTCCCTTCCTCCCTTTCTCTTTTAAAGAGAGCTTAAATCGATCTAGTGAAGTCACATTCACTCTTTGGAGAAGTTGCAGACCAAGGTTATGTTGCAGCTACAAAGAATTTGGAAAACAACATGCAGGCTTGAAAAATGAACCATTCCTTCACATATATAACTTAGCATATCATCCTCGATCATAATTATAGACAGATTTGGATTGAAGCGATTATTGAATGCATTGTCCTTAAAGATAATCAGGGACATGACCACTAGTGACACTGTGATGGAAAGGACTAAACAGTGCAGTTCATCATCTCAGCCCTTGAAATGGCTGAGATATGCAAAAGTGCACATTTTGTCCAAGGAGTATAAATAGTACAAAGGGAAGAAGAAGGGAGAGAAAAAAAACAACAACAAAGAAAAGGAATCTGGTGGCTTTGCAGACTGCTGTGTTTGAGGAACAATTTGACAGAGACAGAGCAAGATGATGATAACTTGGAAAAAGTATAATTTGTCATGATTACCTCTTTTTTTTTCCTTCCTCCTAAAGCAGTACAGTTTGCAGTTTGCACCAGTTGCAATTTATACCTGGGTAAAAAGATGGCTTGGGTAAAAGACAGCTTACTTGGGAACATACTTGGGTAAAAGATAGCTTAGTAAAGTAAAGTATAATTTAATCCCTTCACTTATCTGGGTCCGCACTAAGTGTTTTAGGTGTCTAGAAATCTCAGTTAATGAAGCCCCTTGCAAAAGTCCATTTAATGCCTTGTGGGTGGGATTCATTTCTTGAAGGACACCAAATAGCAGAGAGGGAATATTTCTGAGCACAGTATGATTCAGATAATGCTATACTTCCTCATCCTGAGGCAAATGCCTCGTATACGTTTCTTCTGCACTTTCATTAGTCAGCCCTGTCCACCTCTATAATTTTTCTACAGACAAAAACCATATATTTTATAAGTAATGTGAACAGCTGATTATGTTGCTCTTGGCTACAGATGCTTTCACTTTGCAGGCTATTCTGTCTAAAGGTAATGGCACTGATGCGTCTGTCACTGTATATAAAGATGCATCTGTGAAAGAGGTCAGAGAAAATAGGGAGTTTATAATCCTGGGATCCTGGGCAGTTTAACTATCAGCTGGGGGATATGGCAATTGCCTGTTACTCTGTATTACTGTACAGAGGGGAAGAAAAACTCCTTAAAGGATATGGGTGATTAAAATGAACATCATTTTTCCTCTTCAAATTTGATTTGTTTCTTACGTATCACTACTACTGTGAATACTCACATTTATTTTGAATGTATGAGACATCATTTATTTGCAGTAATTTGTCAAACAAGTAGAATATACTTCAGGCTTTGCAGTTTATCAACAAAGCTCAGCTGTACATTTAACCATCTATTTCATAACTCCCCCCCAAAATCTACCTAAAGAAATCTTTGGCACCAAGAATTTGTAGGGATCTCCTGAGTTCTTTCGGCTCTGGCTGGGAGAACAATTTCTTATAATTTGAGTTCTATTTAGGTATGGAAACATAACTTTTAAAATATTTTTTCTTTTTTTCTACACAGTTTTAGTTCTGCATCTTCTTCCTAACCTGAGAGAGCAGTGTGCAATATCTGATATCAGTAGGATAATGCTATGTAGATGCTATGCCATACTCTGAATACTTGGACCCAGGATATGCTCTTTAAAAGGCTTCAGGAGACATATTCCACTGCTTAAAAGGTTGCAGCATATCCAGTACACTGAAAACACTCTTGAGCTTATCTGCTTTTCATTCCAGGCTCTCTCCCATTTATTTGATCTCCTCATTTTCTTCTTCTGTATCTCTTCCACCAGCATGATTATTTTGGGCACTAACTGCCACCCAAATGCAGAATAGACCTTTTAATTAAATAAATGGAGTGTCCTGTTTCCTCCTTCCTCCATGCCTACACCAAGCAGTGAGTCTTCCATGCCTAGCAGGCCTCCGCAACACCTCTATGAATATCCCAGACAGAAAAAATATCAGAAAATTTCAGATCCTGTCTCTTGATGCAGTGCCATAATGTATGTTTTGATTGAGAACTGCATCTTTCCTTGGGAGCTCATTGTGGACAACCTCAGTGAGGCTCCTGAGCACAGATGTGGGCTGCTGAAGCATCTCCAAAGGGCTATCTCAGTGTCAGACCAGTGGCCTTCTCTAATTTAGAGCTGCCTGGAGGCTGTGATGTAGCTTTCTCTGTGCCTTTTTCCTTTCCACATATTTGTCTTGTGCTCCAAGGCTCAACTCCATGGAGGCATTTGAGCTCCTCACTCCTTGATATCGCTGTGAGCTACATGCCTACACAGGAAATAGATAGCAAACATCTGTTGCAGATCCTGAGATTCTGAATCTCTCATTACCATGTGTTGGTGGTGACAGAATTGAAAGGGGCTTTCAGGCAGCACTGTGAAGCAAATGTTTTGGTGGCCTGAGGCTGCTGAGATTTTGCTCTGCTCTGTGCCATTTGAAAATGGTACAGAAGAACATCCTGTTTTACGGAGTGTGAGGTACATTGGTCCTAATCTCCCTGCTGAGATGGGGCTGGGAATGCAGTGGAGAAATTGATTTTTCAATACTTAGTTTTACATACTGAGCTCCCGTTATGCTAGAGCCAGGATCATGTGTTGCTAATGGTGGAAACACTGAGTGTGTGGGGAGAAGTCCTCCTTATGGCAAGCCACTGACTTGGGAGAATGTGCTTTTTATTGTGTTATTTTTCTTTCATTTTTCCTTGTTACCTCACTCTTTATTTATTTTCTTCTCTTTTGGTATCTCGTCATTCTTCCTTTCCTTTGCTCTTTCCTTGTTGAGGAAAAAAAAGTAAGCAATGGACCTTTTCCCTTATTTATTTATGAATTCATTCCTGTATCATCCAGCTAAGCATCCTGTTAAACAAAATGCACTCAGAAAGGGTTATTGAAAGTAACCTCTACATGTTAGGCCTCTGGTTCATGTCTGAAATAAGTTCCAGAGCAATAGAGGGAAGCTTTTGGCCTTGAACTGTGACATTTGCTGTGTTGAAAGAGACTTTTTATTTTTACAGTCCTTTTAACCTTCTGCTTGCTCATGGCCTGAATCCACAGTCCTCCACAGATAATCCACTCACACTTAGACAGAACTAGAAATATGCTGGAATGATGTCCCACCGGGACACATCTCATAGATTAGTGAAAAGGCAAAAGGACAAGCCAGATTTTTTCTGGTGATGCCACCCATAGTCCTGTTTGCGTTTGTAAGACCCACTTCTGTAATAACGTGGTTTGCTCTCACAGCCTACCATGGCAGTAAGACCTCCTTGTCTTTAGAAAATCCTCACTGATTCCAAAAGCTTTTGATGTTGGTGTTTCCAAGAAGGGATGGCATAAACTTATACTTCCTTTTAACCTCATTACAGTAGTTTACCATTCTTTAGAAGGTGGGTTTTTGAGTTTTTCCATGGTTCAGTCTTGAGAGTAACAGCCGTAACCAGAAGTTGATAATTATTTTTTCTCTGAAGAGGTATGTCACCAGCTGTTAAACTGATGAAGTTTACACTGGACCACTTGAGTAGAATCCACATAGCTTTTTAGTTGTGGTGACATAAAACACTTGAACGTGTGAACGAAAAACTGTTGTTTGAATTGCAAGTAGCTTCATTGCTAGATATGGCAACAGGGATGGGCCAAGTTGTACAACATAAACTCATACTGTTGCCCGAAGCTCTAGTTTAGGATTTGGGCTTAGGAAAATATGTTCCACATTTCAAATGAGATACAGAATAATGTGGCTTCTTTGGATATTGATGTCCCAAATACTACTTGGAGAAGGCTGAACCTGAAATACAATCTGGGGCTCACCTGACCTCTTTATCTATTAATTATTTGGATGAAAGCTGGTCAAAATGGAAATTGAGGTCAGTGTCCTGTTTTACTAAACTCATTGCAGTAGGTGCTCTTCAAACACATTAGTAAATGCTTTATCTTGAGAGTTTATGATCTAAAAACAAAAGAAGTATTATGATGGGAGAGGGAAAAGAACCAAAATGGTATGGAGCTGTCAATGGAAAGAGCTGCAGAATAATTTGTTGTTATTCAAGTTTATTTCAGTGAGATGGAAACTATTTTCTAGTTACGTATTATCTATTCAGACAAAGATGATTCTTCCCACCCATCTTCTGATGCCCAGGCTTGGATAGTATCTCTTCAGCCTTTCAGCAGGTATACTGGAGGAATGCAACTCATTCCTAAATGTGCAAACAGAGGGAGGAAGGAGGAATTATCGTCTGCTATGGAATGCTGTCTGGCATGCTGACTCCTGTGCATGCACGCACGCGCTCACACACACACACACACTCATTTATGTACACACAAAGAGACCCAGAAGTTTCTCAGCCTCACAAAAGGAGTGTGTGAATTCTATAAGAGAATAGTAATGATCTGATGGAGAATCCAACAGCAGCTTATGTTTCATATTTGTGTTGGATGCTCAGGTTTCCAAATTAAATTTGCACATTCAACAGGAATCCATGTTGTCTGCTGATCATCTGTTTAGGGAGGAAGGAGACCATAAATGACAGAGGAAAAATACTTGCAAGCAACAGTAGTAATTAAAATCCAGGATTTAAGCATTACTACCCCTCCCCCCAGTCAGATTTGTCTAGGGAGAAGATAAATAACTTCAACTGCAGCCTCCATGCTCTGAAGATTCCAAGATCTGAAATGTTTAAACCGGTCCCAAAAGCCCATGCACATTTTTAATCAAAGCTTGCTCTTTTTGGTTCCATTTTCTACATAAATGTCCTGACTTGATAGAACACCAAAACCTCATTAAACTGCAATCTGTACAATACAAAAGATGGAAAATGAGCAATGCTATTTAATTTGTTGCAACTGTACACATATTGTGTTAGACAATTCATTCCCAGGTTCAAGGTTACACATGGCATCATCAGGAGTTCACCTCCTCCCCCCCTTCCACTGCTAAATAGGGCTGGATTCTTGCCAGCACAAAAGAATCTGTAGTCAGCTCCTTCAAGAATGAAAAATAATTTTTTTTTTCCCCCTGCAGGAAAAAACCTGAAGAAAAGCAGACAGCTGCTA
This sequence comes from Tetrao urogallus, assembly GCF_951394365.1. NCBI lineage: Eukaryota > Metazoa > Chordata > Aves > Galliformes > Phasianidae > Tetrao > Tetrao urogallus. Next base: position 20,430,229 of record NC_136816.1, read on the forward strand.
ACTAGTTGTCTAGCTGTCTATTTGTGGACATTTTCTTTCATCTTGTCATACCTTTTGTGCTGTTTGAAATGTTTGGAGCTTAGACTTGAAGAACACTCAGTGGATTCCAGACTTGTATTAAAAGAAAGAAAAAGAAAGTCAGAAAAGTTCTGACAACAGATGTGCGTGTTTGTGTGTTGGGGCCACATCATTCCAAGCATCAGCTAGAGCATTGATTTTATTTTCATCTGAGCGAAGGAAATTTTTCAGACAAGGAAATATACTATAATAATGCAACTTGTAAGAAAAACACATACATCTAGAATACAGGTAATAGGCATATGTTGAGAAACCTCTGCAGAACAAGTAAAGGCTGATTGGTCAATCACATCTGCTGCTCTTGTTGTTCTCCTCTTCTGTTTTCACAGAATGGGGAAAGTCAATCTCTCGCTAGGAAGTTTTCCTTCTCTTTGCCCTCTAAGCTTCTGGAAGAAAGTAAGGCAAAAGTCTAATTAATGTCACCGATCTTTGATGAGCTTTAGATCAGGCTGTGGTGTACGAAATGTGCTAACACTTCTGCTTGTCTTTTGCTATGCAGAGAGTGAGCAGAGGAGGAGCCTGGCTCTCACTCTGGCTTACAGGTAATATCTCTGGAGCTTCTTGGTTCCTCAAGCTTACTTCTTCCTTCAGAATAAAGGAGAAAGCAGAAGCAGCTGATAAGTGAGAAAAAGTTAGGAAGAAACACTGAAATAGTTTCCCTCTGGTGAGGAACTCTCCTCACTTGCTTCAGCAGCCCTTCCTGATACCCCACACTGCGCAGAGGACAAGTGAGGATTTGTGCCCATCAGGAAGCCTGGCAGCAGCCTCCAAGGAGGGAGCTTTCTTGGAGCTACCAGAGAATCTCTAATCTGTTCCCACTGGTGTCTGTGGGATTTGTGTTAGAAAGGGAAAAACTCGTGCTCCCCACTCCCTCCACATGACCATGCTTCTTCCTAGTGGGGCAGGTTGGAGAGATGCCATCACCACCAGCCATGGCCTTGTTGCTTCTCTGTCTGACCTCAACTGATGGAGATAGAGGATACTTGCCAGGCTGTCAGTGCTTGAATCAAAGGTTTTGCCCTACTCCATCTAAAGTCTTTTATGCCTCTTCTTGCATCCTTTAAAATACCATAGCTGTGAGGGCAGCAAGCTGAATTCTGCTGTTTTCTAGTACCTGAGAAGCCTGTTGGCTTGGTATCTCAGGTAATTCTTCCTGGTCCTGCAATAGAGATGGCCAGTTGCCAAAGCAAAGATCTTCATTTAAAATGGCTTCTCTCTCACTGACTTCTCTCATTTTCAGCATATGGAAGTGCAGAAAAGGAACTTGCTGAAGTGATCCTGTGTGCTCCTTTGTGCCCTTTGGCTTTGCCTCTCTTTCTGCTGTGCCTTCTGAGGTCTCCTTGTCTGTGCTGAAGCCCCATCGTCTGCACCAGAGGATGTCCATGTCAGCAGTATGAGCTTTTGCAGCTGAAAGTGTTTGAGGGGAGTCACAGCTTCAAGCCTTGGGTGAAAAAGAAGAGCTTTAAACAAGGGGATGGCTTTTCCTACTGACAGCAGATGTCTTTTTGGAAACTCCTTGATTAGACCCTGAATGATCAAGAGGTTGAAGAGAGGTGGGAGATTTACATATAAAAAGAGACTCTACTTTTGGGATCAATTAAACTATTCAGGGTTCATGCTATACCCCCTTTTTTTTTTCCCAGACTTTATAGAGCCTTTGCTAGGATTAAGTCCCCATCAAGTAGATTATCTTTACATAGAGGCTGGATCTAGTGTTACAGGCTCTTTATTATCTCTTCTTTGAGACTGTGCAGGCTATCCCCTTGAAGTTCTTAACCCTTAAAGCACCTTATCAAGTATTTATTTTTTCTTCTCCACAGGCGTCTGAGATGGCAACACTGGTATATAGACCCCACCTGTCCTTGTTCTCCATGAGAGCACCATCTCTCCCCCCTCATTCTTCTGCACACAAGGGACCCACTGAATCACAGCAACATCAGACCCTCTGTTTCCTAATCCTTTTCATCTCCAATAAGTGTGCACGGTTCTTGCCTGACTCGGGTGGGCTGCAAAGTTCCTCTTAAATGCAAACATATTCCAGCTGCTGGCAGCTTGATGCATTCATTTTGAGAGACTTAAGAAAAGCCATCAGTGGATTGGCGTGATGAAAAGGTCAGGACTGATCTCCTGAGAAAGAGGGAGATAAGAGGAATGCAGGATAGAGGGCTACAAAATAATGAGTGGCTTAAAGAGGATTCCTGCAGCAATGCTGGTGTTGAGTATAAACAGTGTGTTTGAAAGGGCATAGTTCCTGAATGTAATCTTGCAATTCCCCTAATACAAATTCTGGAACTGGCAAAGTCTGAATGGACCATGGTCTGGTTTCTCTGTGCCTGTGACCCAAGAGAACAGCAGGAGCCTCCTTGCTAACATGCATACTGTTGAGTCATCCCTTGTAAAAATGAGTGCCCGATTCCTGCTGTGCCACTTCTCCTGCATTGCTTTCAGTGTCCTGATATGACCATTGCTGCTGGAAACCTATTAAGACCTGCATTTGTGAAGAGCATGAGATTTACTGAGCATGATTATCTAGACCATGGTGACCTTTCTCACTCATTGTTCCTATTATTGAGCAAGGAGCAATAATTCTCCTTTTTAGCCTCTTGTTCAGCAAAAGGGCAGACTCTTCTGAATTACTTCTTTTGCAAACTCTCTTATCATTTTTTAATATCTTCTGGCTGTGGACATTATAGTCTGCTCTATTGCTGCCATACTGACTTCTGTCTCTTTCAGCAGAAGAAAGTACTCAAAATAGCATCTTGAAGTGATCCCCAAATTGTCATAAACTCAAGCTTGCAAGACTGAGATTTTAAGTGGCTCAGGCAGCATTATCCTGACCTCCTCACCAGGGTAGAACCACAGCTGGTGTTACTTAACTCCTGTTTTCATAATTCTGATCTACTTGTTCCACTTGCTTCCCATGTCCTTACTCCCTAACTGGGCATGATGGAATTTAAATAAATGGAGTTGCACTGATTTTCCTGGCCCATCCTCTTCTGAGAATGATGAGATAGCCTTACTTTTTACTGACACTCCTAGCATGTCTGCTGACAGGCAAATGAAACATATAATTTCTTTTCTCATAAGCTAGATATGATTCTTCTGCAAGCATGCTTGCCCCGGTCTGTACAGCAATGGTCAAAGCCCTTCCTTCATTGACAGGGGCTAGCTATGTGAAAAATGCAGGACTGAGCAGACTAAGACTAAATGTGCTGGAAATATAAAGAGGAGAATGGTCTTTGGCTGTGCATCAAAGAGCATTAAGGCATTCTGAAGCAGATTCCTCTTGCTCTCTGGGTTTAATTCAGAGGGGATTTTCTAGCTATAGAATCAAGCTCTTTACTGTGTTATTTCCTTCCTGCAGGAGCTGGGAAGTCTCAGGTTCTGCACAGGCCACAAAAAGCTATAAACTGATCCAGGGTGTGTAAAAGTTTCTGTGGAGATGACAGCAGGCCTCACTGCTGCTCCAAATGTGCAGCGTTGTTGGACCTGAGAGGCATCGTTCCTGGTGAATTCCAGCAAGTGAGACTTGATCCCTACTTCTAGATATTCACATTGCCTGTTCTTAATCAGCTCATGCTTTTCTAAATATTTTTCTTCTTGATCTCCTAAAATACTTTCCCAGGCTGTCTCTACTAGTGACATTAACATGTTCCAGTCTGTGTTCCTTTTTATTGTGACTCTTTGTCTATTTTTTTAAAATATTTTTTAAAACAAAAAGCATGTAACTGCCTTATATAATTCACTTTAGAGTCCTTAAGTCATTCCACCTAAACACACCCTTCATATGGAAACATCCAAGGGTGCTTCTCTGACTTTCAAATCCAGTGTTGTCACCTAACCCTGTGGGGTGCTAATAGGGCTGAGTTCCCCCTGCATGCTTCCTGATGGCTGCTTATCTCATCTTTCCAGAATCACCACTCTAGATTAAATTGAATGTGACTTCCTTACTATGAGCTGGCCAAGTCAAACTTACAAAATGATCAACATTTACAAAGAATGATAAGATCAATGTTGTGTTATTCTGTTGTAAAACACTCATTCTTACCAGTGATCAAAGTATTTACTGTTGTTGTTCCTTTCTTATATATACCTACTCTTTCACATCTCCTTTACTTGCTAAGACCTGCAATTGCTGGTTTTGATGTTATAAATTATTGGCTATTTCTTGCTTTCAAGTCTCCCTATGTTTATCCCATATTATCAAGTGCTCATTAAAGCTAACGTTTCCTTTTCTAGATTCGTTTACGCATATAAATATGCCTAGTTCATCATTTGATATTGTCCCCTATTCCTTTGCCAAGGCACAGCTGGCTTCCTTTTATCTTATGTTTTAAACTAGTGAAGATGAGAGTTCATGAAAGATGAGGGACATAGCAAACTTGTCTCTAGTTGTGCAATCAAGTGTAAGTGTGGCTGCCTTTAAACAGAATGTGTCAATTCTGTGATCTCTGCGATTTCCTTTAATAGGGCTGCTGTAGCTTGTCTCCTGCTTACACAGAAGTACACATTAGGTGTATTCTTAGTAATAAGACCACTCTTCATGAATATACACAAGTAGTTCTGTAGCGCAGGTGGGAAATGACAGCCCTGGTGCTCTGTAGACAGGATTAAATTGATAGGCTTTTCTTGGACAAGCTGCTTTAACTGCAGTGGAAAGAATTAACTGGTCCCAAATATACCGTGTTCTGCTTATAATGCAATGGTTTGTATCAGCCCATGCTACTGCCCTAGTGGGATGTCTAGCTGAACTATTCACCGGAATTAGGCACTACTGCATTTGAGAGGATGCCTTTTTTTGCCTTCTGACTCCTTCCTTACTTGCCTTCTGCTATTTCTCAGCGTTTTTTTTTTTTTTTTTGCATCCTGACCCCCCACCCTTTTTTTTAGTCCAGCTGCATCAGATGTGCACATGCATGTATGTGATCCATCCCACAACAGGAGGAGGCCAATGGGAGCCCCTGAGTAATGCCCTTAGTGGGGACTCAGTTTGTCTGAGTGGTGGTACTGCTAAAGCCACTCTGCATGACACTGTGTGGTTTTGCATGAAGAGGCAGTAACACAGTGCATGAGATGGAGCCTCTCTATCAGGTTCGGAAGAGTTCTGTCATTGCTCTGCACAGACTCATGCCAATCAAGTGCTGCATTTGGAACTGGACTGAAAATGTGATGTTTGCACAATTTCCACCTGTCTGACTGTTCTTTCTGAAGCATGTAAATAAATGCATCAGATTTAAAGACAGTGTTGAACAAGCACACACATGAGGCTTGAAATGGGTTCATTTAAATGAATGGACAAAGTTCTGCTGGCTTCAACAGGGGATAAGATCAGGCCGGAGGGTACATGTTACACCAACCCCCAAAAGTATATTTAAAGTATTTGCTAAAGTGCTGAAATGCCATCACTTCATGAAAAATTTTAATCTCTTTTTCATTGTCATAGAATTGTAGAATCATAGAATCATTTGAGCTGGAAGGGATCCTTAAAGGCTGTCTTGTCCAGTTCCCCTGCAATGAACAGTGACACCTGCACTAGATCAGTGCTCAGAGCCCCATCCAGCCTGACCTGAGTGTTTCCAGGGACAGGGCATCCACCACCTCTCTGGCAACCTGTGCCAGTGCTTTATCCTCCTTACTGTAAAAAAATTCCTCCTGATATCCAAGCTAAATCTTCCCTCTTTTCACTTGAAACCATTTTCCCTTGTCCTGTCCTGATAAAGAGTCTGTCCTGTAGCCCTTTTGGTACTGAAAGTCTGCTATCAAGTCTCCTCAGAGCATTCTCTTCTCCAGTCTGAAAAGCCCCAGTTCTCTCAGCCTGTCCTCACAGGAGAGATGTTCCATCCCTTGGATATTTTTGTGGCTCTCCTCTGTGCTCCAGCAGGTCCATGTCTGTCTCCTACGTTGAGGACTTCACACCTGGATGCAGTACTCCAGATGAGGCCTCACCAGCGCAGAGCAGAGGGGCAGGATCACCTCTCTCATCCTGGTCACACTGCTTTTGATGCAGCCCAGGATAGTTTTGCCTCACAGTAATTTCTTCTGGGCAAGCAGAAAACAAAACAAAACAAAACAAAACAACAGCAGCATGCAGTAAAAGCAGGCATTTTCTGACACTGATGTGTATTTGTTAATGTGGTTGTTCATATTTTGTTGACAGAACCTGTTCAATCTCTGCCTTACATCAGTCATACTTTTCATGTGTTTAAGCTCAGTCAATGAAACAGATTCCTGTAACACCACCTGCTAATGCCAGGTTACACTTGATTCTAGATGAGCCATGCAGGGAGGTAAAGAATATCCCAATTCCATAGTTACATTGCAGTATTGCATCTCCTAAGAAGCTAATGAATGAATGGTTGTGGAATGAGTAGAAAAGGCACCCAGAAAGTCTAGCTTTCTTAAGGTAAGGTGAAAGTACATCTTAGTCAAGAAATTATTTTTGGGTCTCTTCAGCTTGCTCCACCTTCAGGACAAAGGACACTCTAAAAAAAAAAAAAAAAAAAAAAAAAAAAGCTCACTCTAAAACAAAGCTCACTCTAAAAAACTCACTCTAACCACTAAGTTCAGATGAAGACATTTCTTTCTCTTCCATCAGGCCAGGGGACAGCAGAATGATCCTCTGCTGAGGGCTGTCCCCACTGAGGTTTTCCAGTAGAGATCACCAGTATCAGTGGCAGGTAACACTGGACAAGCTGCTTTCCATCTTGGTGGCCTGAGTTGTGCAAAGATTAGTATTAGGGTCTGGAGAAATTCATAATAAATAAAAGTGAGGGAGGATGATATTTTATTAAAATTGTGTAAATTAGTTGAGGACACATATTCTACCTCTCCATGCTCAACATAACTGAAAGCTGTTTTTCATCTGTTCTTCTGTGATGAAATGAAAAAGTTATCTGTTAAGAACCTATCTGGAGAGAGGAAATCCCATCCTAAAATTTGCTGGATTAGTAGCAGATCCAAAGCCCATTGAAAACAATGTGGTGAATATAGCAGGCTTTCAATTCCAGATCTAAGTGTCTGATGCTCTGAATAATGTCTGTGATTATTTGTGTACTTCTCTCGTCTGATCATAATCTCTGCTTTTTCTGCCTTGTGCTCCTGAGTCAGGAGCAGCAACTCAGCGATTTGCAGGACTTACTTAGGAAGATAGTAGCCTTGCTGCAAAGTTGTATGTCTTGCTTCTGCAGTACTTGAATCAGCCTCAAGTGACCATGTGAAAGAAGTGTGTTGCACAGTCCCATCAGATTTCTTCTTTTTGCTCAGATTTTACTACAAACATTTAAACAATTTTTGTTCCTCCCATAACCCCTTGTTTCTGCTGAAATGTGGAAACAGTAGAACTTCTTCAGCTTCTTTGCGTGCATCTTACACTGCAGTTTGCAGCAGTGGAAAGCAGACATAAAGCCAACTGAACCAACTGATGGCAACTTCGGCTTTTTTGGCTTGGGTGTAAATAGCTTAAGCAAACTCAAAGCAAAAGAGATTCAGACCCCACTGCAAATTATTGCTAAACTCACCATTTTATGCTTTCTTGAAAAAATCAATTTTACACAGTTTGCATCTAGTTTTGAATGCTTGCATTGTACCAGATTTAATTTGGAAACTATTTCTTGTGGTCATGAATTTCTCCCCAGTCTCTTTCCAGGTAATCAAATGTTAGTGTCTTTCTGCACTTCAGAGATGCAAGTCTTCCTTTTATTAAGTGCTTTGCATTCCTAACATGATGCTCATTCTCACCCTCTGGGTGCTTGCCTCCCACTGAGAGACTGGTGACTGAGAATTGGAAACTGGCTATGATAGTAACTGAAGGATGTTGTAATCGTTCTCCTTCCATGAGCCAGACATATTCCAAACTTTCATGCTTGGAGGGAAGTGCATGAACTGTGATAACAGAAAAGCTCATATAATCATTGCAATCTAAGTAACAATTACTATAAACTGTTTAAAAGGTTATGCCTGATTCTCCCAGGTCTGCATCCAACACCCAGTGAACCCCCAGCAGGAATCTCTTGATGGTCTGTGAAGAGAGCTTGATCAAGTTCACCATAGGACAATGTTTCAGAGAGGCACAGTGATATTTGCCAGTATATCCAGAGCAGAACATGACTGTGTGTGTTCGTATTAATCCCTTTTCAATTTGCATGTGTCAGATCTCTTCCACTGAGCACAAATCATGAATAAGGGAACAGTAATGCCAAAAATGCTGAGAAATGCTGTGTCTTTCTTGAGCAGAGTCCATCCAGTCCTGGAGTCACAGGTTATCCTGCTGTGTATACAGAACAGATGGGGCAGATGTTGGAGGACAAAATACTTTGCCATGGGGTCCACTTGATGAAAATGCAATCAGTTCAGGGTGGTCAGAAGTGCGCTCTAAAAACGTTTAACCTCAGCAACTGAATACCTGTGAACCTAAAAATGCTGGGCTCTGCCTCTCTGCTTAAAGAGCTCCTGACCATAGAGGCCACCATCCTGAAGCTGTCTCTGTCAAGAGACTAAGGAAGGAACAAAAGGAATGATGGCAATTTGCTTCTTATCAGAGGAAGTCTACTCCATGAATGACTCACAGGAGTAATTATCTGTCAAATTGTCTCCGTGTGTAGGAAGAGTCTGCATTTCCTTTCCTCAATCTCAAGTCATTGTGGTTAGTTACCAAGGTTGTCATTACTTCAAGAGAATTTCTTTGTTTCTTGGTGGATTCTCCGTGCTTAGGTACGGAAGTGATTTTTGGAATGAGTTCTGAAGTCCCAGTTTTGAGGTCCAGTATCTCCCAAAAACCTGCAGGAACAGAGGAGCCATATTAGATCAAAGCACTGATTATTCTCATTTTGATTTTGACAGAGTCGAACCACAAATTAATAAGTGGAGAGGGAAATATCCAAAATGCAATTAGGCAATTGTATCAAACTGTGACACAAGGCAGAACATATTCTTCCTGATCCATGTGAGCTGTCCATATACACAGTAAATACTAGAATCTGCCTACCAGTCTTGTAAAGCTATTTTGAGAGCTGTTTGAAAAAAAGCAGAAAGAAACATGATTTTTTTTTTTAAATTTAACTTCTCTCATTCTTGAAATGAGATATTTAACAAAAGTTTCCTTAAAGGATAGAGTTTTAACAAAAGTTCACACTGCTCTTTGTTGTTAACATAGCAAAGAGCATTGTTTACAGCCATCAAGGCACTACTGTCACAGGAAATCTACAAATGATGTGCAGGTGGCCTTCGAAAGTAGTGATCACCACACTTAATTAAAAACATTACCTTTCTTCCTCCTTAAAATTTCTGCCTGAAGTTTTGTCTCCGTCCTACATCAGTCAACAATGCAGAATATTATCCATCTCACTTCCATCTTTTTATCTGATTCTTCTGTGAAGAACCCTTGCCGGTGTGCTCTGTCATTTGCAGTCCGCCACTTGTAGCTCACTTTTTCTTTTCTTCCAAGAGAAGTCATCACAGGGGAGTGAGGGTTAAAATGTAATGTGGAACACAATCACAGACTTCAAGGCCACTGTTGTCTGACTTCCTGTGTGACCGAAACAAGAGAGCATCATGCCTGCGTTTATCTTCATTCTGAGGAAGAGAATCACAATAGCTATGGCAGCAATCAAAGGTGAGTGGAATCACCCTTTTTTCATTGCTCTGCAGGGTGGAATCCAGAAATGCTTCCCTTTGCCACAGGAGAGTTTTTTACCAGGCAGCGTGTGTTTAAGTAAATAGAAGGAGGTTTACCCTCTGAGGTCGTGTGGAGTCATTCAAACTTGAGATGGGTCCAAGGTGTGGTTTGGAAGGAAGTTAGATACACTATGCCTTCAGCCATGGCAGGGAATGTGGCCCACAAGTCAGCAGGAAGCTGGCCTTGACTTGTCAGGAAACCCAGAGCCATGGAAATATCACTGAGTAGATAAATGCTTCCCTTTATTTAGCAATGCTGAAGCTCTAGTTGTGCAGCCCATTTAGCAGGCTTTCTCCTATCGGACCTGATTAATGTGTACTTGTGCCAAAGAGTAAACAGTAGTTTCAGAGCATCCAAGAGAAAGACAGAGTAAACAGTTTACTTGACCGTCTTCAAGTGAAAGCAATATTTTTTGTTAAAATATGCCATATTTGCATGTTGTCTGAAGATGATTCTTAGGTGTTAATCTCATCTTTACAGTGTAGCTTTGAGGTATTGTCTTACGTGATGAAGAAATCATATGAAATATTTCCCCTTTTCCTTCCAGCACCATCTAGGTGAAAACATGAAGGACTTTAGCCTTAAACCAAATGTGCATTAGGAGCTCTGGATTTACAAATAAGTAATTTTATCTAAAAATTCCCTCAAAGGTGTAATGGCACCAGGAGGTGTTAAAAAGCAGAGGACATACAAGAGTAATCTTCTGTTGGCAGTGCTCAAATGATATGTTGAAGGAACCAGCTTTGCATCAAAGGAAGAAAGACTGTTTAGGACAGAAAGCAGAGAAATAAAACCAGCATCCAAACGAAGCTCTAGGGAGGTCATTAGTAAGGCAGGATACAACTGCCTGAGCTGGAGTCAGAGCAGGACACAGGCATTGTTTGTTGCTACACGTGTGAAAAATGCAGTGGGATCCAAAGGCATATATAAATAAGTAAACATATAAAAGGAGGTGTGCACACTGTTCATCTGCACTTCAGTTTTCACTTACCATCTCAGTGTGAACAGTGTACCTGGATGAGAAACAAGAGGGCTGAGAGGAAGGGAAAGACATCAAGTATAGGTCAGATTGTTTTCTCATTTTGTTTTCCCTTTCTTAGCTGTAGTGTTTATGTGTCAGGAATGCATGTAAAGTGTATGCAAACATGGCCTACCTCTTGCATGTCCTCAGGACAGCTGAGTGCACAAGTACAAGCTTAAATTTTGCAGACGTAGTCGGGCAGTTTCAGGGTCTCCATTGTTTAAAATCCTGTCCCACTGTGGTTCAGACAGCATTTTAGAAATTCTCTTCAGTATCTTCTTGTTTATGATGACACCCCAGTAAAGCAGCATTATCCACACTCCACTGGAGGGAAAATGTACTTATCATTTAACAGGCACGAAGAAATAGGTAGGTCAGATCTTCTGCTGATGTTTCTCCAGCAGCTGAGTTACAACAGGAAGGGCCTGACCAGAAGTAGCTCCATTGAGTTTGAAGTCAGTAAAACAGTGCTGCTTTACATCAACTGGGGATCTGACCACCTGCCTCCCATACCCTGGCTGTACCCTTAACAATAACCCAAATAAACAACAAAGAGTCAGCTTGGTGCCCTTTGGGCTTTTTCAGACAGTTCATAAGTTTATTTTACTGGCTGCCCAACAGAGATCACCTGCTATGTTGAAAGAACAAAGAAATTAGTCTGAAGACTGCTAAAAAAAAACACAAAGGAAGAGTAGGAAAAAAGCCTGGCACTTGACTGACATCTTTGGTGAGGGCCAACTTTGCCACATAAACAGAGAAAATAGCCATTCTTGCTAACTTCTTATTTTCATAAAGGTCATGTCACCACTTGGCTTGCCAAACTCGCATTCCCCCTGACCAGAGAAAGATGTGCTCATTGCCAGGATCAGAGGAACTGGAGGGAGGAGTGAGTTTGGTTCTCCAGCCAGCCGCTTAATTCTTCAGGCCAGATTTTACTGTTCGACTCTCTGGAATACTCAGTGTTTTTTTGTTGTTCATATGATATATCTATATTAAATGAATGTTCCTGTTCCTCAATTCTCTTTTACTGAGATAGTCTTTTTCTCAGAGGTGGATAGCAAACAATACTTTCCCTTTTGTCCAAACTGCTTCTACATGTCCATGGGCAGGATTCCAGACCATGCCTAAGGAGTACATTGAAAAATACACTCCACAATAGATCTTGGAGAAAATTGCCCACATAGAAATACGTTTATTAGGTTTTAGTTGTTCTCCCTCAATAAAATGAAGAAATTAAGGGGAAAAAAAAAAAACCCCCAAGGAAAAAAAAAAAAAAAAAAAAAAAACCCACCCCAAACTGCCAGATCAGAAGTTTCAACACGCTGTAGTTGAATTAAAATTAATTGAAATTCTGCAGTGATATAGGGGGAAGACCTACATTGGTCTCACTCCAGGCCACGTTAAAGAGAAGAGTCATCTTACAGAAAGCCGTGGATATATAATCTTATAAGATCTCTTTTGGCTTTCAGTTTGACAGGGAAACTGCAGGAACCAGACTAAACACAAAGAAATGAATCCCTGGCTATCCCCTCCCATCTGAAGGTTTTTACTGCAGCCAGTGAAGACAACTTTTCATCTCTCCGGTTTGGAGCTGTATATCCAGTGTATATCATGGTACCTTTTTGGAGGGAACACTAGCATAAGAGGAAAACATCAGCCTGACTCTCAAGAGGGGAACTTAGTTTTAAACTGTGCCTAGGGCAAACATGAATGACGGGTTATTTCCTTCTGTCACCTTATTCTACATTACCAAAGAAAATGTTGAACAGTATGCAGTTCTGATGATTTATGTTGGTACTACTTGATCACTGCAAGAACGGTACAATTTCACCTCTGGAACCAAATAAAAAGTTGGCAACACTTTGATGTTGGTCAACTTGTCTCCATCAGTACCATGGCACATCTGCTGCACGTGTGTGTTTTAAGGTCTTCTCTTTCAGAGAACACACTAGGAATTGGCAAAGAAGAAGATGAGGCCAGCAGTGTCTTGTCATGAACAACAGTCCCATTGTTCCAGAAAACACTGAGCCCACTCTGGTCATAGAAAGCAGATTGAAAGTTTGTGAATTACTTCTCCTTATTTTGGAGTCATTAATGGAAGCCTCTTTTTATAGCTATTATCTGTTTTTATGCCTGAACATAGCTTTGTTGAATTATGCTTTTTGTGTGTTGCAATAAGCGTGATCTTTCTGCTTCTAGAGTGCATGAATCATTATAGTTACCACTGATATGTGCTGAAGTTGAACACTATTTTATTATTTTCCTCATTTCTGGTGGAGCTGTGCTTGGCTTCAAGTATAGTTCTGCTTCCAACCCTCACTCCTCGTAAATGGAAAGGAACCTTAGATATGGATCCAGATATGAATGTGTTCCTCTGCTTTTGCCCATCCCAATTTCCCTCATGAAAAAGCATCTTCAGAGCTTACTGTTGGTTGATGTCTGTGATTTTTGGCTGCAATCAACATTTTTTATTCCTTTCTGGAATAAGTGCCTGACACTTAAGAAAAATGAGGTCTCTCCGCACTGTGTCTTAGAGAGTGCTCTTCTGGGCTTTCTTGTTCGTAAAGTCTTTCCTAGTCTGGATGGATAACTGTGGGAATGAGAGAAGAGTTTAACACTATTGAAGTTGGTGTTTCCCTGCCAAGTTTCTTCACAAAATGTTTTTTTACTCTCAGTGGCTCTGGTGACTGGAAAGGCTGAAAGACTGGAAGATTTGAGGTCTGGGAATTCGATGCCACTGTACTGTGTACTAACTCTTGATGAATCTCTGTATCTCCATTGGCATTTGCTATATCATTCTGCTCATTTTCTGCCTTGTTCTCTTTTATGGGATATTGGCCCTAGGTCCTTCATCTTGCATTTCTGTGTTTCTGCAGGATAATTGCAGACTTATCACAGTATAGAAACAGTAAATGGCCTATAGTAACTGTCAGCTGAGGAAATGGGTTGATAGGAACCCTGTGAAGTTCAGTGAAGGCAATTACCACACACTCATAGGTGAGACAGAGATGTTGGTGCAGCAGGACAAAATGAGCACTGCCATGGACAGAAAGCCCCAAAGCAAGAAGGACCAGAGGCCTGATTCTTCCTGAGGTGCACAACAACAGGATGTGGGGACAGGTTGCAAATTTTGTCCGTGGCATCTGCCCTGACTCAGGAGCAGGTTGCCAGGGAGGCTGTGGGATCCCCATCCTCTGGCCTGTTTTTGTGGGGTGGATCGTAGACAACTTGGAATCCAGTCTGTCCCAATCCATAACTAATGGGTATAGAACCAGCAGGGTTTGCTGCTGGTGGTTGCTTCTGCAATTTTTACCTCAGACACTTTTCTAATATCTTTTCTGAAATGAAATATCTTCAAATAGCCTTTCATTTGGAAGCCTTTAACTTAGTGATAATTTTCTTGACTTTAACAGCAGTGAGATAATAGCTTTTTTCTTTCTTTTTTTTTTCTTCCAAGGAATGACCTCTTTAGTTATAGATGAAATGCTTATTTGCTCATGAAATGTTCTTGCTTGAAGTTGTTGCATTGCTGCTGCCAGGCACTAGCCCTGTGGTGATTTTGTGCTCATATGGTTTCCTGGTTCCTTCCCTGAGGCTCCCCCCAGCACTGACAGCAATAACTGCCACAAAGCTCACTGTGGGGTCATGGCTGGGATAATTTGGTATCCTGTGGGTAGTCTGAAAGATGGATTCCTGATTGTGAGAATGACTGCTCCAGCGTGTAAGGAGCATCCTTTGTGTTAATCGACAGGTAAGGAAATTGAACAGTTTCTTCACACCCTCCTTGCTAGAGATTTCTTTCAACTAAGCCATTTTATTCCTTTTTCTGAGGGACAGGGAGAAAATGCTGTTTCCTTGCTGTTTCAAGGCCTTAGGGTTAGAACTTCATCTTTGGCTGTCTTTACATTGCTACATCAAAGTAGGCAGTAAGAAATTAAAACCATCAGGATAACATAATAAAAAAGAACAAGCCATTTAAAAGAAAAAAAAAAGGGGGGAGAGGGGAAAGGTGCAGCATAGAAAAAAAAAATCAATATTCTGTCGTTTAGGTCCCTCGTGAAGAATACAAGTGCAGAAAAAAACAGAGGAGAAAACTTGAACAATGGACCTCTCCTACCTTAATTGCAAGTACAGCAAATACGTCAAGTGTATGTTTGAGAGACAGAAGACTGCTTTGTAAACATGAGCAGTGCTCATGAAACAGACAGATGATAGTTGAGAGTCAATCTGTAGCTATATCCATTTTGAAGAAACCTTATCTGATGAAGTGAACCAGCATAGCCTGTATCTGTAATTCTTGATCAATATATTTTTGTTTTATCTTCTGCTGAATGGCCTTGCTGCATTTTATATGAAATTTGATTGCATAAATGATTTCCATGTTTTGGAAACGCATCCAGTTTGGGAAAATAAGTGGAGAAAGAGGTGATGTTCGGATTTCACTCAGGTTAAGTGAGAAGCACCTGAGAAGTGAGAAGTATTGAACTGCTGCAATTAGACCTGGTTTGCCCCTGCCCTAAAACAAGCTGTGGGGTATGAGAGAGTGATGAAGTCTAGCTGGAGTTCTTATAGGTTGGTCTCCAGTGGCAGAATATCAGACACTTTCTGAAATTTCATAGTTTAGGATTTAGGTGAGTTTTTCCTTCTGAGCATAAGCAGTTTACTGGATATAACAACTATTTTCTCTATTGATGTTGTGGAGTGAAGGATAACTACCAAGTCAACTAAATTAAAACTACTGTATTAGGAATATTGCCTTTAAGCAAAATAACTGTGTAACACACACTTGGCAGAAAGATGTTTAATTTACAGGAAAAAAAGAGAACGGGTTAAAGATATTCAGGTAAGTTAGGTATATTCAAGTCAGCAGGGCCTGATGAAATTCACCCCAGAGTACTTCAGGAACTATCTGAAGTGATCTCTGAACTATTAGCAGTTATCTCTGAGAGCTCATGGAGGATGGGTGAGGTCCTGGAGGACAGAAGAAAAGCAAACACTGTACTTGTCTTTAAAAAGGGGAAACAGGAAGACTTAGGGAATTTCAGGCCAGTCAGGTTGACTTTGATACTGAGAAAAATGCAAGAGCAAATTATTGAACAATCAATTTGTAAACACCTAGAGGAAAATAAGGTGATAAGAGCCAGCATAGGTTTGTCAAGAACAAATCACATCAAAGCAATCTAATTTCCTTCTTTGACAACATAACTGGCCCAGTGGATAAGAGGGAAGCAGCAGATATGATAGATCTTGACTTCAGTGAGGGTTTTGACACACATCCACCTGACATTTTCATAAGCACATCAGAGAAATATGGTTTAGATGAAGTTATTATGTGATGAGTGCAAAACTGTTTGAAAAATTGGACTTATTGGTAAAGCAATTATCAATGTTTTGTTGGCAAACTGGAAAAATTATGGTATCTTATCAAATAAGGTATCGCAAAGGTCTGCCTTAAGTCCAGTAGTATTCAACATTTACATCTTTGATGATAGAAAATGTAGAAAACTTTTAAAAATTGCAGGTGATAATGAACTAGAAGGGGCTGCAAACATTGTAGAGAACAGGATTTGAATACAAAATAATCTTGATAAATTGAAGAAAGAGTCTGAAATCAATAAGATGAAATTCAATGTGGACAAGTATCACTTCTGAGGAAGGAAACTTCAAATACACAAATATGGAATGGAAAACAACAAGTTTGGAAGCAGTTCACAAAAGAAGTTCAGCACATAGCTGAATACGAAATTCAGAAACATAAAGATGTGTGATGGGATGAACTAATAGTTACAAACATTAATAGTTATAAATGTGAGTAACTGGGAAGCATCTATTTTGTTCTCTGGATGGTATGGCCCAACCTGGGAATATTATGTCTGTGTCCAGTGGTTATGTCACATTATGGTAGATAATTTTGAAATCTTTTTCATTTTGAAAGGAGAAAGAGCAGTGCTTAGAAATCAGGAAAAGCTGAAATAACTGACTCCTTCTGTTTAAAAAAAAAATAGCGTAATGTAGATCAGCAATACAAGAAATGTTACTAAAAATGTTAGAGAAAAGGACACTTTCTTGTTCTCCATGTCCAAAAATGTAGTGAAAAGAAGCGATGGGCAAAGCTGAAGCACGGATACTCAGATTAGGTGTAATTCAGATAGATTCTCTGGTTATGAGAATGGCACAGTACTGGAACAAGGTTTCTAAAATACTCCAGAATCCTTGCTTCAAATCCTTAAAATGGATCAGACAGACATCTGTCAGTGATGTGGAACAGATGTCCTCTTGAGATCACTTCTACTTTTACATTTCTACAATAATTTGTACACCTCATTCAAGAGGAAAATCCACATGAACCAAATAAGCAAGAATTGCATGCATACACATACAACATACTTTTCCTCCCAAACCCCCAACCCTTCCCTGAAATTCTCTTTTCCTATCAAAAATTTCTCTGCACTTATCAAACTCATGTTGTTTCTTCCAGTCCCTTTCACCTGCACGTCCCCCAAAACAGATAAAAGAATCACCTGTCACTTAATTTCTGTATTAAAGACTATGGAGACAGACAGATATGACTTCTATCCAAACAACTAATCCAGTATGTTGCTTTCTGTGGTCTGACCCTACAAATGTATAGAAGCAAGCCTCCAAAGCCATAAAAGCCTTTTTTGAAACTATCTGTTGTAAGCTGCCATAAGAAGTGCTTTGTTGTTTTTCTCTCTGTATTTTTGATGAAGCTACAGTTTGAAAATGACCCTTTATAAATATGCCTTCTCCCCTTTAATGATAAACGTGGGACAAACTGGATGATATTTTCACAAGGTTTTATTGGCATGATTTTGAACTGTTTTGTTATTTATGGGAGCATCCTAGACAGACTGCGGCAAACACTCAGCATCTTCTTGTTATGTTTACTGTGTGAGCCACGTGCATCTCAAAATGTAGTCTTGAAATATATAGTGAGAAGAGGGAGCTTCTTTTAGGGCTGTAGGGCCAGAAATCTTAGTCATCAAGTGCTGATTTGTGTGGAAATTATAACAGGGAAAAAAAAAACACTGTCTTAAATGACTGATCTAAACTAGGTACCTGAAATTTAACTGCAGAGTTTGCATACTGCACTGCAGAACATGATTGCTAACTCAAAATAACACTCAGAGCAGAATGTCTTCTCCTGCACGTGCTTGCCTTTGTCATCATACCTGCATAAAAAAAAATCAGGAAACCTTTTGTTAAAGGTTATGACGTTGTGGCTGCAAATAAAGAATTGTTCATCTTGCTTTGTAATTGGGATTATGCCTGTTCCATCTCCATGTAACCAAGGATGTTTAATTTTGAATGAATGGTGGTTGGGCAATTGTTATTTGGTTCCTTGATTTGGACTTCCTACTAGATCTGGAGGCTTAGAAAATGAAATATCCTTACTTGGAGAACAGTCATCTCCTTTCCCAGGCAAACTGACTGGTGGGTGACAGCCTTTGACAAGAGTCCAGGATCCAGTTTCAGTTCCTTGGAAGTAGGTTAATCCAGGTCATGTGAGAAGTTTTTCTATGCATTCAAAGACACACAGTACAATTCTGCTTGAGCCAGATTCAGGCACAGTGCTAAGGCTATATCCATGTGGTGCTGTGCTTCATGGATACCTAAATGCCAAGGTCAATAGTGTAACTGACCTTTCTCTTCTCTTTTTTTGTCTGGCCCTGTACTTCTTCATGTATGTCTTTAACACATATACTTTAGTTTTACCTGAGTATTAGTCTCCTATTACCTCTTGCAGCTGAAAACTGGTCAAAACTGAGCATCCCATGTTCTATTAAAATGTCAGCAAGATTTTACATACAAGTTAAGTCCCACTTAAAGAGTATTTAGAGACTTCACTGCACTATGCAGAAAAATAAATTTGCAATTACTGACCCCTCTGTGCAGTCCATGTAGTATACTTGGGGTGGTAGGAATATATACCATTACTCACATTCATTAGGAGGCCTAAAGCAACATAACTTTTAAGAGGGAATTTTGGGGTAGAAGGTTTGGGGAGGTCATTGGTAATATTGTCATTAACTTGCCAGTGAGAAGGTAGGACCATATTTAGAGCCACTTTCAGTCCTGCTTTTTTGTAATCTAATAGGTTTTATATTTTCATTAGCTACCACAAATGAAAGATTTGTGGTAGTGTGGAACCAAAAATGTTCTCCTTATCACTTGCAAAAGATGTTATTAAAGATAAAGTAAAATAAAACTTCCTGGATCTAAATATAGGCTGAACTAAATTGGCAGATTTCAGTAAGCGTGTCTGCTTAGTAATGCAGACAATGCTGAGTGAATTTTACATAAGAGGAAAATAGCTAAGTAAAATAATACAAAACCTTGTCTGAACTGCAGCTGAAAATGGAATACAGTTTTCCCTTCTATGATACAAGGTTGTCCTTCCTTTCCATCTCAGCCAGCCAGAGACATCTTCTTGGAATACATATACCTCTGTCTGAAATACATCTCCAGCCTCTTCCATGCTAAAAAATTTCAATCACAGACAGGAAAAAAATAAATAAATAAAATAAAAATAATAATTAAAAAATCCCAGTGACGCTCCCAAACTAGCTCAGTTCCTGAGGTTTTTGTAACGAATGTAACCTAGATTCACAGAATAATTTTGGTAGGAAGGTGTAACCTCTAGGAAATCGTCTGCTCAGGTGTTCTCACAGAGCAGATCTAGCACACCCATCTTACATTATAGATATCACATTGCAGATATTCTAATTTGTAAGGGTGATGTCAGCTAAGATCAAAGATCTCTTCTCATTTCCAGCATAGGCCAGAAGAGGTTATGAATTTATGAAGTCTCTTAAATGATCTCACCGAGGCAGAGTTTCTTATCTAGTGCCCCTCATCCTAAACCCTCTGTGTTATGCCAAAAGGGAGCACGCGGGAATCTGGATCTGCACTCCAGCTGGGACACAGTGTGTCTCTGCCTATTTCCAGTGCCTTTCCCAGCTCGTACCCAAAGCTCTGAAGGGACAGATGGTCTCTTCTGCCCATTTATTTGGTTTCCATGGTGGAAACAATTACTGCAGCACAAACAAGAAGGGGACACTCATCCAGACACTGCAAGACTGTTCATTAGTAAGGCAGCATCAATGTGCGTGCAGTCCAATTTGCGTCTTGCTTGCCAGTGTGGCTTAACTCAAGTATATCCTTTGAGCTCACATCAGTAAGAGCAGACATTCTTTGTTGAGATGAACAGCCCATCTGTGATAAAAAAATATATTATTGTGGTGATATATTTTAATGAGAACTTCAGTGTGACCAGCTAATGTTGTTTGAAATAAATTATATTAATAAAGCAACTGAATCTGTAGTATAGTGCTAAATACAGAGAACTGTCAAGCAGCTACGTGATGCAGGATCATTAGTTTAGTGGTCTGACCCTCACACCTTATGCATGTCTCTTAATTTCCATGGAGTCTCACCCTCCTTCTGTAGAATGAGGTTAACTCTCCCTCCTCACACCCCAGTGGAATGTCACAAGGGTGCAATCCTCTGGCACTGAGGAGATATCTGACAGTGAGGTCTGTATTAACACTTCAGGTAGCACTTCTATTTAGGGGCCAGCAGACTGATAGCTCCTTGCTGTGTGATACCACAGTGCTCTGTCTTCTTGTTTCGGTATGTGCAGTATCCTACTTGTGCTACATCTCAGTGCACTGGAGAAGTAGTGCAAGTCACAGCACTTTCCTTTTCTGTCTGACCTGCAGCAGTGCACAGGGTTAGGCTTGCTGAGGTGTGACTGTGCTGCAGTGTACGAAGTCAAGAACTCCACTGAAGAATAGAGACTTGCATCATGTTGGTGATGCTGCCAAACTTTGTGGTGGAAATACTCCATTTTTTTGAAGATAAAATACAGAATACTTTCCAGAGGACTGCAGGAAGGCAAGCTTGCTATGCCTTTAAGACACTTCTGCACTCCACACTTTTCACTCAACATCCGCCAGAAAGAAAAGATTTCACCACTTTTCTAGTTAAATGTCTTCATTACGTGCATTTAAGGTGGGCTAGATGTTTTCCCTAGTTTATCAATGCCTTCAGCCTCTCAGCTGTACTAAAGTATGGGTTCATTGCTGATTCTTTTTTTTTTTCTTTCTGTGGCATAACATAGGCAGCTATTCTTTTCAGTTTCTCTCTTTGTTCAGTCTCTCTAAGTAGTCAGAATCCTCTGCCATACTTAACGGCATGTTAATTGTATACGTTTGAGAATGTGCACAGACACACAGTTGCTTATACAGGGAGCTCTTGGTACGTATGTCTTTCTAAGCATCAAGTTTTTCCATACAGATTGTATTATCTGTAACATAGCCCTTTCTCTCAGTATTGTATCTGCACTGGTGTTGAGGCAATCCCAAACATGCATACAGACTGGGAAAAGAACCCAAAGAGAGCAGCTCTGTGGAGAAGAACTTGGGGGTCCTGATGAATGGAAACCTGGACATGAGCTGCAGTGTGCACTTGCAGCCCAGAAGGCCAACTGTATCCTGGGCTACATCAACAGAAGAATGACAGAAGGGAGAGGGAGCAGATTGTCCCCATCTGCTCTGTCCCTGTGAGACCTCATCTGCAGTACTGTGTCCAGGCCTGGGGCCCTCAGCAGAGGAGAGACACGAAGCTGTTGGAGTGGATCCAGAGAAGACCATAAAGATGGTTGGAGGGCTGGAGCACCTCTCCTGTGAAGAAAGGTTGAGGGAACTGGCCTTGTTCAGCCTGGAGAAGAGAAGGCTCCAGGGAGACTTCATTATGGCTTTCCAGGGAACTTACAAATTGACTTTTTACATGGCCTGATAGTGATAGGAAATGGGGAGAATGGCTTTAAAAACAGGTGAGATTTAAGTTAAATATCAGCAGGAAATTCTTTACTCAGAGGGCATTGAGGCTCTGGAACAGCTGCTCAGAGAAGCTGTGGGTGCCTCATCCCTTGAGGTGCTCGAGACCATGTTGGATGGGGCCTTGTTGCGTGGCAGCCCTGCCCATAGCACGAGGCTGGGAGTGGGTTGGCTTTGAGGTTCCTTCCAACTCAAATAATTCTGTGGCTCAATGATTCTATGATAAATTTGTTGTCTGTCTTGACACGTAACTGTATGAATACTTCTTTACTGTCTAAGTCATTAATTTAAAAATTTCTCAGTTTTCTCAATACTTTTTCTCAATACACTTACAACACTTTTTTTTTTTTTTTTTCCTGAGGCTAATCTTCAATTAATAAGATATGTGAGCATATAAATATAAATTGTTGTGTGGGTTTTTTTGCAATAAATCTGATCATTATTTATATTGCTACTCAGTATATCTTCCCTAAGGTATGCTGAATTTGATCAAATCACAAGTATCTTGAATGTTACTTATTTGTGTGCTAATTATTCTTAAGCTGGGTCCTTTTAAGAAGGTCGTCAATTAGACTTTATTGAATTGTCAGTGCTCACAGCAGCAAAGGGAATCTGGTAGCAGGTGTAACCATGTCACAGATGGCTAAATACTCTATATTCTGAAGGGGAAAAGGAATTAAATGTAGACTCAAATTACAAAATGTGTGTGGGATGTATTTTTTTTTTTTCAGAGGAAACCATTGTTTACAATTGACTGAAGCTGTCTCTGAGAATCTCTTATATATCACCCTTTGGGAAAAGATATGAACAAGCTCATCTAGTTCTCAAGGCTCATGTTGAAATAGGTCTCCTGATGGTGCAGATCTTGTGTCTTTTGAAAACATTTTAAGGCCACCTTACTGGTGTTTGTTTTCCTTTGCCAAAAATTCAGAACCACTGCTTTCCAAAGTAAATTCAGTGATAACAGCCTACTACGTCACATGCATTGATGCTTTCACTCTTTTTACTGTTTATGGATGTTTGTGGGAATACAAGAAAAACTGTTCAGAGCAGCAGCTGTGGAGCAAGATAAACAGCATGAGAACCAAGGACACCTCTAGAAGAAGAAAGGACATCTCATGGCTCGGATTGGATAAGCGCCTGCATGAACGGTTGAAAAGTCTTTGGTAGAATGCTCTGTTGACATGTAAACATGTCATGATGGGAAAGCTGTAGGGATGGATGGGAAAGCTAGAAATCTTGTGAAGATGTATAAGCGATGTGAGAACTTCTGATTTTTCCTGGGTACTTGATGGCGATCCTGTAGAAAAATTTAAAACCGATGATGGGATTACGTTTGGATGTTGTGTTGAGGGACATGGTTTAGTGAGTACCACTGGTGATAGCTGGATGGTTGGACTGGATGATCTTGAAGGTCTTTTACAACTTTGGTGATTCTGTGACTGATAGGAATAAGAGAAGGAATGGTAGTGTCTGGGTGGAAACATACCAATGAGGAATGACAGGCAGGAGGGATAAAACAATGGCACATGTTCAACATGCTATTGGCACCCAGATTAATATTTTATTAAGATTCTAGCAGGCATATGCATTCCATTTCTGAGGACATTCAGATGAGGAAATGAAGGTGACAGGATAGAACCTGATGTCTAACAAATAGGAAGGGGTGGAGATAGCTTAATATCAGCTTCTGCAGGGTACCAGAAGACACATCCAAACCCAGCACATGCTCAGCAGCCTGTGAAGACATCAGAAGACAAGAGGACTCAGTAGAACCATGGAATCATAGAATGGTTAGAGTTGGAAGAGACCTCTAAAGGTCATCTGGTCCAACTCTGCTGCAATGAACAGAGACACTACAACTAGATCAGGTTGCCCAAGGCCTGATCCAGCCTTGACCTGAAAGTTTCCAGGGATGGGCATCAACCACATATCTGGGCAATCTGTACCAGTGCCTCACTACCCTCACTGGGAAAAAATTTTTTATTATACCTAACCTAAATCTTCCCTCTTTAAGTTTGAAATAATTTCCTCATTTTCTGTCACCACAGACCCAGATAAAGAGTCTGTCCCCTTCTTTCCTGTAGCTCCCCTATAGATACTGAAAGGCCACTATCAGGTCTTCTCAGAACTTTCTACAGGCGGAACAGTCCCATCTCTCTCATCCTGTTCTCATATGAGAGGTTTTTCATCCCTTACATCACTTTTGTGGCCCTCACCTGGACACGCTTCAACAATGTCTCTCCAGTACTGAAGATTCCACACCTGGATGCAGTACTCTGGGTGAGGCCTCACCAGTGCAGAGCAGAGTGGCAGGACCACTTCCATTGCCCTGCTGGCCATGCTTCTTTTGATGTAGCCCAGGACACAGTTGGCTTTCTGGGCTGCAAAGGCACATTGCTGGCTTATGTCCAGCTTGCCACCCATCACTACCCCAGGTCTTCTTTAGCAGTGCTGCACTCAGTCATTTCATCCCCCAGCTTGTATTCATAATCAGGGTTCCGTCCACCCAGGTGCAAGATCTTGCATTTGGATTTGTTGAACTTCATGATATTCACCTGGACACACTTCTTGAGCCTGGCTGGGTCTCTCTGGATGGCAACCTATCCCTCTGGTGTGTTGACTGCACCCCACAGCTTGGTATCATCAACAAACTTGCTGAGGGTGCAAATTAACCCCACTGTTGATGTCTTTGATGAAGATATGAAAGAGTATTGGCCCCAGCACTGACACCTAGGGGTCACCTATTCCATCCAGACATTAAGTCATTGACAAACACTTTTTGGACTCGATCCAGCAGCCAGTTCTTTGTCCATTGAACAATCCACCCATCAAATCCATATCTTTACAATTTGGAGAGAAGGATGTTACAGGATACCATGCCAAAGGCCTTACTGAAGTCCAGATAGATGACACCAGTGTCTCTTCCCTTCTTCACTGATGCAGGAGCTGGTGTCCCTTGGCCTTTGTATTATTCCAAAGAGTCTGAATAGACCATATCTCTATACATATGCGTATTGGCGTTTGACAGCTGGATGGGACATTTGCAGGCAGTGGCTTACTTCTGGACATATAGTGTAGGCTTTTTTTTTTTTTTTTAACCAAATCATCTTCCCTTCCTATGAGATACTGCATTGAAGTTTCCTGCAGTGCTTTGAATTGGAAACTGTACAGTTGTCAAGAAGGCAAAAGCTTGCAGTATACATTATTTCAGATCCTATATTTTTAATCCCTAACCTTATCTTAACTAGGAATTTTACAGGTATACTGAGCACTTGAAGTAAGTAAATAAGCATCTTAGAAGTCAGTGTTTCCATGAATTTTCTGTGCAGAATGGCTGGCAGTAACTCATGATAGTAAGGAAGAGTATGATAGTAATTATGTGTTTTCAAAGGAATTTTTGGTAAAGTGGTCTAAGCCAGATTTTGAATGAAGAACACTGCAAGCAGAATACATTTGGCAATCAATACTTTGTTTCCACATAACACATGCCTGAATTTATACTTAGCTATGTGTGAGCACAATAATGGTCAATACTGAGATGTAAATAAAGATTTTTAAGTTTCTGGTAGCTCCTTGTGTTGTTTGACCTATTATGCAATTTAGCATTGCATATATAATCACAACTGAAAGTTTAGCTTACATGTGTACAATTCTCATCCAACTATGCAACAGATGCTCATGTCCCTTTTAGTCGTAATATTGTATATTTAGAGAGTGCTGAGAAAATAGTCATAGAAAGATATAGTCACCATCCCAATGAGAAAACAGGGCAAAGTCACCAGTCTGTGATGTGTGTACTTTACACAGACCATTACTGTGTGCAATTCTGTTAGCCCTGAGCTGAGGGTTCTTCAGGTCATTTTTGCTTTATGGCTACTTTTCTGAAATATATGTAAGACCTTAAGAGCTGAGACATTTGAATAAAGTGGAGGGGCTGTTGTCACTATGTTTTTTGTTTTTTGTTTTTTAATTGTTTTTCTCCTTCTGAATCAAACAAAGTCTGTTCAAGATTGGAGATAAAGAGTGAGAGGCTATCTTGAGAAAAGATAGAGCTACAGCCTAATGATGAAACTAAGCTAGAAAAGAATGGTACACCAGACTTTAAGAAATATTCAATTAGCGGGAAAAAAAGGCAGCAGTGAGGTCCATAACTCATTCGGATGAAACTTCAATGACCCCTGCAGTGCAGCATCAGTAAAATTGTTGTCTGATTAGCCTTTTGCTAAACCTAGGTAGAACAGAAGTCAGTGCAGTTTAGCATGTAATGTACATTTCTTATGCATGGTGAAGAAGGAGCTTAGGGTATAGGAAGAGACTCGGTTGCAGAGTCTGCAATGGTGAATTTCAGCGCACACTCACAGTCCAGACAGCTAAACCACTTAAAGATTTAGCATAAGCAGATACAGTGGGCTGTGTTTTTAAAGCCAGCGAATAATGTTTCATATGCCTGGGTGTGAGATGAAAGTAACTGAAGAATGGGAGAACACACAGAGCAGGCCCATGTGGTCTCTGTTATTTGTGGTTCCTGCATCAATCAGAGCAAGGTTCATAATCTGTTCTCTCCAGTACTTCTGAACTTCTGTAGTGAGAGGTGAATCTTATGATTCCTGTTCTGGTATGAACAGAGGATCTGAAACAACATACTGATGCAACCTGAGTTTTATTGGAAGAAAGAGAACACCCTGATGTTGTCTACTGTCTGGCACCATGCTTGGTATATTGTATTATCACTGTACTTTGCAAAGAAAGTTGCAAGGAGCAGGAAAGGGTGGCTATATGCATCTCAGTCTATTGCACATCATTTTGGTATCACCGTGAATGGAAAAGTATCATTTTTGCCTTTCAGGAAAGTTTTGTGGGGCCACTGTCTGAAACTTATTTTACATAAAAGAATTTCAACTGCTTTTAAGACACATCAGATACACATTAAACCAGCAGTGGGACCTTACCGCTTAGTACATGGGGTGTCTAACCTTTCAGCTTCCTTGAGTCACATTGTGAGTGACTTAGTGAATAGAAATTGTCTTGGGTCACATAAGTGTAGGTCATTCTAAAAGTAATGCCTCCCATTTACTTCCATGGAAACTACAAGAGATACAATAAGCACAGTAACTCCGCTTGACAGAGCAAATTTTCAGCTACAAAACACTATCTTTCAACATAATAACCACCATTAACTCTGCATTTTCTCCAGCAATAAGCAAGACCCTGCATGTGGCATTCATAATAATCTGCACAGGTGAAGCTGACCCACTGTCACCGCTGCTGAAACTTACCACCCACCAATTCACTGTGCTCACATCCACTGCTGGTCTGAATAAAAAGCCACCAAGCATTGACAAATGTCAATGGGTGCCATTTTTTCCTCATGGACAATTTTCCTCATGCCATTTTTTCCTCATGGACAATTTTCCTCATAGTGACAGATCTTTACTTCATATTTCACACTTCCATGTCAGATACCATTCTGACAGACTGCCCCTTTGCTGCCATCTGTCACATGGCAGGAAAATGTAACGGGATACTGGGGGGAATGTTCAACCTCTACTGCCAGAGCACCCATATTTGCCTCTGATGTTATGGGCCAACCTGCTAAAACAGAAGGCATTAGTTTTGGAGTTAGCCTCACAAAATATACAATATCATTAATATATGAGGAACAAAACATTTTAATTTTAAATATTTTTCATGAAACATTAAAAAGAAGAGAAAGGAACAAAAACATAAAACTAATGGGATATTTGACCTTGTTTTTCTGAAGCTAACTAACTAGTCTGGTTCAATGGCAGTGGATGTCATTCTTAGTGAGATCCCAAGGTGTTCATCAGAGATTTTTTATGAGATTTTACTTTTCCTGAACTTTCTCCTTGACAATAATTTGTCAAAATATCTGTACTGCCAAAAAGCAATGACATGAATAAGGTGTGGTTGTGAAGTGTATTTTCCTCTGCTAAAACAGGGATTATGAATGTCCAGTAAGGATATATGATCGGATTTTTGAGTTCAATATCCAATTGCAACTTTATATATTCCATTTGAAAATTTTGCAGGTCATCTATTTATATCTATTTATATCAATTGAAAATAGTATTGCAAACATAAATTAATGATTCTTTTTTGGCAGTCTTGAAACTTCAAGCTTTGGAGTGGGTTTGACATGCCTGAGGGATGGGATGCCATCCGGAAAGATGCTGTCTCAGTCAGGCTCAGGAGTGGGACCAGGAGAACCTCATGAAGTTCAACAAAGCCAAGCGCAAAGTCTTGCACCTGGGTTGTGGTAACATTCACTGTCAACACAAGCTGGGGCTTAAAGGATGGAGCAGAGCTCTGCTGAAAAGGACTGGGGGGCACTGATGGATGGCAGCAGAACATGAGCCAGCAATGTGCCCTCATAGCTCAGAAAGCCAAATGTATCCTGGGCTGCACTAAAAGCAGCGTGGTCAGAAGCGCAAAGGAGGTGATCCTGTCTCTCTGCTCTGTGTTGGTGAGGCTTCACCTGAAGTACTGCATCCAGGTATGGAGTCCTCAGTACCGGAGAGGCATAGACCTGTTGGAGGGCATCCAGAGGAGGGCCACAGAAGTTACGCAAAGGATGAAATACCATTCCTATGACAACAGAATGAGAGAGCTGGGCTGTTCAGCCTGGAGAAGAGAAGGCTGTGAGGTGACCTAATAGTGACATTTCGGAATCTACAGGGGAGCTTTAGGAAAGAAGGAGACAGACTCTTTATCAGGATCTGTGGTGACAGGACAAGAGGCAATGATTTCAAATGAAAACAGGGCAGGTTTAGACTGGAGGAGGCAATTTTTTACAGTAAGAGTGGTGAGGCACTGGCACGGGTTGCCCAGAGATGTGGTGGATGCCCTGCCCCTGGAAATATACAAGGTCAGGCTGGATGAAGCTCTGACCAACCTGATAGAGCTGTGGATGCCCCTGTTCACTGCAGGGGAGTTGGTCTAGTTGAACTTTAATGGTCCCTTCCAACTCCAAGGGTGTTTAGCCGATGTACCAAAATGCATACATGTTTGGCATCACTTGAATCAGCACTGCCCAGAATCACCATCCTTGTGCCCTGCTTTCAGTTGATACCGTGTTAATAGCACACCGACAGTTCATCTGTTGCTGATCAAAGAGCACGTGCCAATAAAGAGCCTTTGAACCTCCTGTGGTGAGCCACCTATCGAATACAGTGCATCCTCCATGCTGGAGAAATTGACGTTGACACCAACCTTTACTGCACAACAGGGAGGTGGGCTGCACTGCCAGCTGTGCTGGGCTGCATACTGCCTGTGGACAGTGTCTTGGACATGCTTGGCTTAGTGGCACCTTGGCAACAGCTTTTACAGCAGTGTTGTGAATTACTGTTTAGATTTTATTTTGGTGGAAAATAGCATTATTGACATCAGTAGTCAAATAGAAAAATTTGACATGTATTCTTGTTTGTCCATCTCTAACTTGCATCTTACACTTCTGCTCTTATCTGCTGGTAAAAGTCAGGAATTTGTTTTGCTGTTTTTATTTGTTACTTACTTAGTTATGCAGCTACTTTTTGTTTTACTTTTCCCCTTTTACTGGGGAAAGAATTGTCAGTGAAAATGGGAATAACATTATTTTTATTTAAGGCTTTCCTCCTAACAGCCAATGGAATGGCATTTTTTGTGTCTCAGATGTCCTGGCTCTCTGACCTTAGTTTTCACATTTTCTTTTGGTCCCTCTTGTTGCTTTCAGCAATTCGTTCAGTGATATTGATTTTTCTTGGCTATGAAGATACCCTACTTCAGCTGCTGATAAGCTTTTCCTCTCTGCGACTTTAGTACTACCTTCTTTCTGGAGCTTTTAATTACTGATTAGTTAATTATAGTCCATTTAATGTACAATGAGAACAAGAAGCAGTCTAGTAGCTCAGAGACATTCTCCCAGTTACAGAGTTCTATTTTTCTCTGATTAAAATGTGTAAGTCAAATCGTCCGTGAAAATTTATAATTAATATATGTTCTAGGATTTCAGAAACATTTGTACACAAGCAATACTTTTTAGAATAACTTTCATTTTTCTTCTGTCTTCCTCACAATAGTGTAATCTCAGATAATTTTACAAGATAATCTCATTTTTCATCAAAGTTACTCCAAGAAGTTTGGAGGGATTAGCTGCAGAACTACTATTTTATTTTTACAGCATAGGACTGACTGGAGATGGAAAGGACACTTGATGCTGTAAGTTAGCCTCCTAGTTTGATTCAAGCCTTTATACATTTATGTGTTCTCCCTTCCTTACTTTTATGTCTCCTACAATAATTTATGCTATTGATTTCTTTCTTAATGTAGTTTGGCCTAGCAGTTTTCCATGTATTGTGTCCTTGTACATATATCTGACACTGTAATGCCTCGTAGTTAGGCAACCATCTAGCCAACTCAAATCCACTCATTCATCAGCCAGTGTGAAACATTCCAACATGTAAAGGGTTTGAAACAAAAGCCTGCAGTCCCTAGGCCTGAAGGATACTTAAAAAGCCAGGTGATCTCCACTGATCTTCTGGCAATATACACATGTATAGCCTGTGAAGCACTGCAGTGGTGGCTGTAACATAGGGTATGTGGCAGTGGCAGGTAAGAGCCAGAATGATTCCACACTTCTTGTTTCCCGCTCTGCCATTAAGCTGTACATGACCACGTTGTATAGTCACTTGTTCTCTGTAAATATTTGTCTGACCACGCTACTGGAGCATAACCTCTTCAGTGCAGACACTGTCTAGTATTACAGGAGTCCTTGTTCTTGAGTTTTCTAAATAACACCTGTATGCAAATATGTAATGAAGATGATCTACTAACAGTCATATGAGATACTGCAGTTATTTTCTAGTGTACAGAGATGGCTACAGTATCTTAGTGTGCAAACCAGTGGAGAAGGCTGACTATTTTTTTTGTGTTGACTACTGTGAGATATGCTGCTGGAATTTCCTGTTTACTTTTAACTTTGGGCTGGATTCTGATTCCTTTCGCTCTGCTCCTGAGCTGAATAGTACCTTGTTCCACAAATGGTCCCATTGGTTCAATGGGGTCATTCATGGATGGGAAGGTACCATTCAACATGACTAAAAACCTTGGAATCTGGTCCTTAAATCAAATTTGCTAGTTGGGGTATATATATGTGCTTGTGTGTGTCTGTTTTTAAACTTTTTTTTTTTTTTTTTTTTAAAGGGACTGTACATTACCCTATTAGACTTCACTGAAACGTTTCATTATTAGAACTACTGGTAGGTCACAAAGCATCATAATGTTCTACATTGTTGTTTGTTTCACGCACTGAATTAGAAATTAATTCTCTTTCAGACTCACTGGCATATACTTCTAAGCTTATATTCTCTATTTAATGTATCCCATAGTATGTGTGCCTCATCAAATGTGACAGATTGGGGTGATTCTGTCAATAATTCATATTTGATATAGAGTAGAACAAAGTTAAGAGGGAATTATAAAGTAATATAATCTCCATCTCTTTTAAAATAGACCAAGTTGGATTGAAATTGACACCTTTGACCAGGACACAACATTCAAAACCTAAGCCTACAAGTACAGGGAGTGACAGATGCATGTTTGGATGTAATATGGGAAGTCTAGGTAGAGGGTAGCGATTGACGTCTTCAAAAGAAGTCCTCTGGGTCTCACTTTTCAGAGGTGAGGAAGCAGCCACAGCTCTCATTAAATTCCACTGGAGTCCCAGGTGCTCAATACCTCTGAATTTCAAGCAATTAAGTAGGGCATGCAAACTGGGATCTGACAACTGTTGGGGCTGCTCCACTTGTAGGTGCTGCCAAAGCAGTTGCTGAGAAACTAGAGACTGAAAAGGAAAATAGTGAAATCAGTTCTGTGTATGCCAGAGACTCTGCAAATGCCTTTGACTTCTTTGATAGACTCAGATGCTTTGATTAGTGTAAAGAAATAGCAGTCAAGGAAGTTTTTGAAAGCAGTAAATGGATGGAAGACATAAGGATTAGAGGATGTTTCTGCTATGTCTGGGAGAGGAAGTTTCCCTGCTATATGCCAAGAGTTTGCTCCATGACTCTTGATGGAAAGCAGGGGCTCCTATTAAGCTACAGAGGCTTTTAGTGAAGCAACTGTTTCAGAGCAAGGACAGCTGCAATTTCACATGGATGTCATTTGTGCAGAATGACCTCCAGCTCTTTATCAGGCATCTTGTTCCTGCCACAAATGGCCTTTATTTCAAGGGCATTTGTTAGAGCTGTTATCTCATTGGTTTGGTCCATGATTGAGATCTGGAAAGGAACCCTCGGATATTTCATAGAACTAGAAATGTTTTGTGACCCCCTGGATAGCTGGGAAAATGTGATTTTGCTGCAACAGAAGTAGTAGCAAAAGTCCCTTCACATCCCTTGAGATCAGAGGCTGCCTATGAGGAACTGTCTGATACCGCAAGTTTCTTCTTTGCACAGTCTCCTTTGGGATTCTTCTGCTCTGCGTGCAAAGTTCTGCAATGCGAGATGGCTCATCTTTTGCAGTTAACTAGTACAGCCTGAGAAACCTTAGTAAATTCTTGTGGAATTGTTCGTTGAGGAAGTTATGCTATCACAGAATGCACCTAGGAAAAACTACACACAGTTCTGAGCTTCCCGGTCTTGTCGTTTTTCACAGCCAGACTTAGAAGGAGTGGCCCCTCCTATTCGACTGAGGCACTCCCCCCTGGATCAGCACCACTTTGCCTGATTTATGTGCTGACAAAAGCAACCACGGTTAAGGAGGCAGTCTGTCTTCCCAAGTCTTTCTGGAGGCTGACTGTTTCTTCTGCGCGGATGCTACTCAAGAAAACATTGTGTAATTCAACTGCAAGAGGGTTGGGAAAGCAAAATCTGGCTAGGACAATCGAGTATGGTACTGTGTGACCGCACAAAGGAAGCTCAGATCTGTCATGCCTTTGTGTCTCGTTAATAGGAGGTGGCAGTACAGGGAAAAGCACTCTGTCAGGAATAAGGAAACTGTCTCCTCCTTCAATTAAAAAAGGTCTGATTCTAAACCAAGCCCCCATTACCTGTTAGAGATAAATTTGTCTTGTTGTTTGTGCCATATCACCCTGCTCAATGTGTTGCAGAGGTGCTGATGAAGGCACACGCTGCAGTGAGCTGGTGTTACCTGATGCTTTTCTCTCCTTAAAGGTCCTGGATGCACAAAGATAGGACGTCAACAGCCTTGATGCTTTGGGTGGGTGGGACACCAGATGTGAAGTACTGCATGGTGTACATGAAGTACATGGTGGTGTCTAAGACTGACAGGAGTCTTTTGCTCATAGTGGAGAATAAGAAAAAGGATCCAACAAAAACCTCACATGTAGCATCTTCTGTATCAAAGATTCTCACCTGTTTCAGAAGATGTGCTCTGGACTCTGGAAAGCATCTTGGTGCTGGATCTGCATCACCTTCGTGGAGGAGCTCTCTATTCTGACTGCTGAATGGGCCTGATTCTTCCACTTCATTATTCACAGACTTAACTTGGCAGTTACTTGAATAGATGTTATGGATTTGTCCATTTTTTCGTTTCAGTGGAGAGTAGACACTCTAGCTGCAGTAAAGAGAGTATTGGGTTTTTGGTTTCTGATTTGAAGTTGAGTGTGATAGAATTGACTCTCTGTTGTTATTCAAATTGCTTTTATTCAGTGAAAAATGGGGGTGAAGTTACTGTGAGAAAAATATTATGTTTAGCCCATAGCAGTGATCTGCAATGAAAAAAAAGAAAAGGGAGGGAAGAGAAAAGGGAAAGGAAGAGAAGAGGGAAGGGAAGAGGAAAGGGAAGATGAAAGGAGAGAGGAAAGGGAAGAGGAAGGGGGGGGAAAGGGGAAGGGTAGGGAAGAAAAGGGTGAGGGAAGGTGAGGGGAGGGTTAGGGGAGGGGAGAGGAAGGGAAGAGAAGGGGAAGGGAAGGGAAGGGAAGGGAAGGGAAGGGAAGGGAAGGGAAGGGAAGGGAAGGGAAGGGAAGGGAAGGGAAGGGAAGGGAAGGGAAGGGAAGGGAAGGGAAGGGAAGGGAAGGGAAGGGAAGGGAAGGGAAGGGAAGGGAAGGGAAGGGAAGGGAAGGGAAGGGAAGGGAAGGGAAGGGAAGGGAAGGGAAGGGAAGGGAAGGGAAGGGAAGGGAAGGGAAGGGAAGGAGAAGAGAAGGAGAAGAGAAGGAGAAGAAAGGAGAAGAAAAGAAGAGAAAAGAAGAGAAAAGAAGAGAAGAGAAAAGAAGAGAAAAGAAGAGAAAAGAAAAGAAAAGAAAAGAAAAGAAAAGAAAAGAAAAGAAAAGAAAAGAAAAGAAAAGAAAAGAAAAGAAAAGAAAAGAAAAGAAAAGAAAAGAAAAGAAAAGAAAAGAAAAGAAAAGAAAAGAAAAGAAAAGAAAAGGGAATCTTGGATGAAGAGTCTTGTCACCAGGTAACGGAAATGCCTGAAAGCAGGCATTTAGAGGCTTTCATGAAAACATTTGCCTCTTGCTCCAGTGCAGAATGTGCAGAAGAAGGAAACTCAGGAAGTTGCCACAGAACAGAGTTATCATCCACTGATGAGCTTTATTGCCTCATAATGTGTCAGTCTAAAAAGTAACAGCAAATGGTCAAAAAAACTAAAAAGTTACAGCAAATGGTCAAAATACCTTCTGTGGTGATACCACAATCATTGCACTGTCTTGTGAGTTACACATCATATTCAATAATAAGCATCTCTCCTCTCTGTAATTCTCTGTTTCGTTGTGTTTTTCCCCCAAAGATGGTTAACTTTATAGAAAAGAGTGAAAAGTTGCATACAAGAAGAAGAAAAAATATTTTCCTAGGGTAGAATATTCTGTTATATAACAAACCAGATAGATTACTGTGTGCTGGAAGGGAAAAGCATACTTGAAGAGCAAGATGAAAACAAAAGTCAAGGAAGTCAGATTTGAATGCATTCTTAATGCAAACTGAGAAAAAATTAAGTTAGAGATGGCAAATGATATGGCAGTCATAATACTCTGCTTAAAGACTGTAGTTCTAAGTGTGAAGTACTGTAGGTTCTTCTTGTTCTTTCAATCCACTAGAAACTTGTTCCTCTCCACTTTCTGTCTATGGATATTAGTCTGCAGCCTGTATCCAAAACAAATAATTCTGGTTTCCTTTCTAGCAGTCTTACTTATTCTGTGATTTCAGACCAACTAAGCAGACATTTTTTCTCTTTCCAGTCTGGAAATCCAGATCTCAGCCTAATCTTTCTGCTTCTGATACCTCCCAAGGTTTGATGAGGTTGTTTTATCTCTCACTGTCACTGAAGAGCAGGCCATTGCTGCTCCACTTTTTCTGTAGACTTGTGCAGCTCTATGGACGTCAGGAATATCCTTTTTATCTTCTCTTTTGAATCCCCTGTTAATCATACTGTGATGCATCTTTTTCAAATCCATAGTTTTATTGAATGGGTTTTTTAATCTTTGCAGAACTCCTAACCAGTCACATCCATAAAGAAATGAAAAAAAAAATGGTATTCACATCACCTGATGTGGTTGGTTTTTGGGCTCTGCGAAGATTAAAAACACAGTAAGACTTGAGCATCCTAGAGGGAATATAGAGGTTGCTATTAATATGTTCTTCTTTTGAACAGAACTGATCTAAGGGTTTGGAAATATAGAAAAAGCGACTGTTTAAAGCAATAGACAAGGCTGAGGTTTTGGATACTTACTTCAGAATATCATACTAAGAAGAAACTGAAAATGATGAGAGGCAATCCTGAAGTTACTCCTAAGTTCATTCTCATCTCTAAATGCTCAGACAGGCAACTCCCTGCTGTAGTATCTCAGTGAAATGATTGAGTTGGTGTCAGTGATGGGATAACTTCTCTAGTGGTCATGAAGGACGCACCATGTTAGATAGGTGGCTGACCACAGGGGGTTCAAATGCTGATTATTGGGAGCCATAGTTCCCTACATCGCTGATGTGGTTAGGCAGCTGTTACTGACGCTACCCTCACTGAGAACTGCTCTCAGGGAGGGCATAGCCTCCCACAGCCTCTTTGGCACAGCCATTTGGTCCCAATTTCTGTTCTCCAGACCTTCCATAGGCTTCCTCTTTCCTGTGGCTGCTTCACCTGATTTTTAGCAGCATTGAGTATGTGTAGGAAGATGTGGTCAAAAGTACTGTGTTGGAGAGGCTCAAGCTATCAAAGAAGAAAATAATCAGAGAAGGTGGAGAGGGGGGAGGAGGGACAGAGAAGGGACTGGGGAAGGACAGGCAAACGCAATGGAAAGTGCAAAGGGAACAGGACAGGAAGGGGATGAGAGCTTTAAAAAGGAAAGAGAGGGATGAAAACACAGCAGGGACAAAGAGCATTCCTGTCGGGAATCCTGGGGACTCTTTTCAGGTCTGGGCATAGATTTGTCATGCAGCCTTTGGGAAGTCATGTCACGTTCCTCCCTGCAATGTGTCCTTAGGAGCCTGGAATGTGAGCTTAGCTGCTTATTATTGGGCTCCTTATTTACAAAGCTAGGAGGGCCTGTTTTGATCTTTTATTCTGACTCTTTTTGCAACACATGAGGTTGAACTTCCTAAAATTAATTCCTGCTTAAGCCGCAGCGTATCTTCTAGGAAAAAAAAAAAGAAACAACAACAACAACAACAACAACAACAAACTGGCATTTGTGAGGAGAATTCACTGCAAATCTTTAAATCCAAATTTGGCGTGTTTGCCTGCCTGCTAATTGTCCTGTCTTTTTTCTGATCTAAATTGCTTTACCTCCGACTTCAGCAGATGTTAAACCTCAGTGTGTCTTTGTCCACAGACCAAAAGAATTCCTCGACTATCAGATTTTTATCCCTCATAGGTCGCTGTGATCTCTAATTAAGTCAGCCCCATAACGTCTTTTTGACAGGGAACGGCTTGATTTATTTCAGCTATCAATCAGGCGCGTTTCCCGACGCCCGGATTGTTCTCACGGTTCTTCTCTGAATCACCTCCCGCTCGCTGCCAGCTCCATAGCGCCGGGATCCCGGCAGAAGTCGCGCACCCCGCTCGGCACAAAGAGCCGCAGCGTGCTGACCGCAGGAAACGCTCCGTGACCGCGGCCGCTGCCGGGGGCTCCACGGCCAGAACCCTCTGCTCCCCATCCCCAGCCCGCAGTTCCGCGGTGCTGGAGCAGTTCGGGGTGGCTTCCGGGCGCAGCTCGCCTTCCTGATGGTGGAAGTGCTGCTGTCTTTGTAACGGGGTCTGTCTGCTTTTGTTTGGCCCTGGGCATTGAGATGCTGTTCTGCAGCTGTTTCCCACCCACTTTTTTTTTTTTTTTTTTTTTTTTTTTTTTTTTTTTTTTAAAGTCTGTCATCTTCCTACGGATGTCAGCTGATGCCGAGGGATAAATATGCAAAGATTTGTTTGATTCTTTCTGTTTTCACAGATATGTTTCTGAAGTCTGGAATGAGAGACAAAGCAATAAAAGATTAGCAAGGTCTTCTGTGACAGGACATGAGGAAATGGTTTCAAATGAAAAGAGGGGAGATTTAGTCTGGATATTAAAAAAGAAGTTTTTTAAATAAGGGTGGTGAGGCATAGGTAGGGGTTGTCCAGAAAGGTGGTGGATACCCTATCCCTGAAGATGCTCAAAGTCAGGCTAGACGAGGCTCTGAGCACCTGATGGAACTGTAGTGCCCATGTACTGCAGGAGAGTTTGAGTAGATGGCCTTTAAGGTTTCCTTCCAACTCAAATGATTCTGTAACTCTGTGGTATTAAGCACCAGAAATGTCAAGGAGTTTGGAACAAAACCTCAGAAAAATCCCAGGCTCCAAGGCAGCTGGGGCTGGAGCTTCCTCTGGGTCCAAACGCTGTGGTATACTCCCAGTGATATGACAGGACAAGCAAGAAGTCTTGATACAGGCTAAATGCAACAAGAGCTGAATCTTTCTGGATATGAGTTTTGCTGTATGGGCCAGTGACAACTGGCAGTAACAAAAGGCATTTTTAAAGAGATTCAGTTTGTAAAAGTTATTACCAATGAAAAAAACAATACAAGGCTGCAGAAGGAAAACAATTCCAGACTAACTTGAGGGGCCATTCTGCAGTTGTTGACTACAGGAGTGATGTTACTCACATGCCTCTGTTGCGGTAAGCACCTTGGACCTCATTTTTCTCATGCTGTGTTCATAGTGGAGTTATTCCTAATTTACACAACTTGAAGTGGCCAGAGAATAGGTGCACTGGTATTATCAATATTTATTATCCAATAAAAAAGACTTACTGAAGTAAAAAATGGCTTGTATGCTTATTTTGACAAAGGCATACATAAAAATATACCCACCTCACAGCCCAAGTAAATATGAAAAGCTGTCAGATCAGACTATATACAGCTAAATGATCCCATGCATCTTCAACATCTAATTAAAAAAAGAGAAACATTCACATTCCATACCAGGAAGAGTGGGATTATTTTAAGATTTCCAGAACACCCAATGATGCAGAAGTATATGTTAAAAACAAACAAACAAACAAAACTAACAAAACACATCAGTGATGTATTCTGAAGAAGTAGAATTGATATTTTAGTTAATTACCATTCAGTATCAGAACAATAAGCTATTTTTTTGTCAGCCTCATACTACCATATTGGTCTCACTGGCTGTTCTGTTGAACGAGAAGAAAAAAGGCATTAAAAACAATGTCTGTTATTCAATTAAAAGATAAACAATATACATTGTGGGGAAACAAACAAACAAACAAACAAACAAACCAACCAACCAACCAACCAACCAAAAAACTATTGATCTACATTAGAAACAGAAAAATATTCATTGCAAAAAAGAACTTGTTACTTTTCTATTCACAGCTGACTTGTGAGCTAATCAATGCTTCTGAGAACATATTTTACCCTCACATTTGCCAGCAAGTTTACATGAACAAATTTCCAAAGGAGTTTTCTCTTTATATGTCTTTTGTATGTGGCTATGTGCTTGGTCTTTAAATTTGGGATGTTTTATTTTTGTTGCAAGATTAGAATTTGTATCTTTTGTGCTGTATAAAACACCAATTGTGACGTAAAGAATGTTCAGTCATTGTTTTCAGTGACGGAATGCCATTTCCAAAGCCTCTGTGCTGTAAAGTTCTGACAGTTTTATCACTTACTTAAAACTCTTCCTATGTGTTTTTTTTCACAGAATTTCATGACACACTTGCAATGGCAGATGCTCTGATTTAATTATTAACTCAAACTCCAGATACTTCTATTTTCTTACTTGATAATTTTAGACTTAAAGACTTGCTGGATTGTGTGAGGAATATCAGCACTTGTTATAAACTTATTTCATTTAATATCTAGCATTTTTCTATGCTTTTGAAAGCATGAAGACATCTGCCTAGATCTCTGATGGATTTCCAGATTTCACATCCAAGTGCTAAGGTAGAAATACATTTGATAATTCTCTTCGTTTCTTGTCATCTTCAAGATATATGTTGTTCATGATCAAATTGTGGTCAACACACCCAAGGAATGGAATGCTATCCAGAGGAATCCAGACAGGCTCAAGCAGTGGGCCCAGGTAAATCTCCTGGAGTTCAGAAAAGCTAAGTGCAAAGCCTGGATCTGCACCTGGATCAAGACACTCTGTCTTCTGTGATCCTACAATTCTACGAAAGGATGGAGCAATGGCCTGCCAAAAGAACTTGCAGGTTCTGAATAATGGCAGCTGAACATGAGCCAGCAATGTGTCTTCTCAGCCCAGAAAGCCAAGAAAAAAGTTTTTTTGCAATGAGGATGGTGAGGCACTCAAACAGGTTGCCCAGATGGAATCATATGAGGTCAGGCTGGATAGGGCTCTGAAAAACCTGATGGAGCTGTTGGTGCCCCTGTTCATTGCAGGGGAATTGGACTAAATGTCCTTTAAGGGTCTCCTCCAACTCAAACAATTATATGATTCTATGAAATTTTGAGTAAGACATAACATACAGCTGTCCTTTTGCTAATTCATACAACTTGCTTTTTGGACATCATTACTGGTCTCCTTACTAGTACCAAACAAAGGAAACAAATTAGTTGCCCCTTAAAATGATACTTACCTGGGAGTGGCTGATTTCCTGTTGGGTAAGACTTTTTCCCTCACTCTTTATTTAACACATAACTAATTGTAATGCTGGACAGCCTTTCCCCTGTCTTGTTTTCAGGTTCACCATCTTGTGACTTCAGACAGATTCATTTTAAACTCTATGTCATCAGGTTGAACAAAGTGATTCTCATGTTTCAGTTGTCTATGGTTTCTCTCCTCATAAAATCCCTGCCTTTAGTATTTCAGTCATCCACCAAGAAAGTGACAAATAATGGCTGACTAATATGATTCATCTTAGGGCCTACCTCACATACCAAGAAGAAATGAATTTTAATTTTGCAGGAGACAGACTTTTGTGTTAAGAGAAAAATTGCCTGTGTTCAAGCATTTTTCTGGATAGCACAAAATTATGTAAATTGAGAGAAATATATAAAACGTTTGAACATCATGGCAGGGGGCAGGGGTCCAGTCTCTGTCCATCGCACTCTTGGATGTATCAAATGGTGCAGCAGTCCCTGCTTGTGGTGTTGAAGCCATCTCTGCTTGTGCGCCTGCTTGTGCATGGTGTTGAAAATGGATTTGTACAGCGCAAGATACCTTGTACTTTTCAATCCCCGTATACTTTGTGCATCCTTTACTATCAGACATTAGTTGTAAACAAAATACTCACTGTAATGAACGTTCTGTTAAAAACATATAAGTACAGTGATGACTTAGTGGGGCTGTTGTAGCATTAGGCTCTCCAGAAGTCTATGATGCTGTCAGGATTGTAGAAGTTTTCCTATGGAAAACTTATCTGTTAGACCATTGCAGCTGCACTTTCTCATGACAGAAAGCAAGTTGGATGTTCTAATAATTAGCAGCTCTGTGGAAATCAGTGGATTTTTGTGGTGTAATTTAACAGAATTGTGCTGGAGTCAGAGGAGACACACCAAATTACAGCAGCCAGTGGTGTGAAATTATAGTAGTTGCACAGGTAATTTGTCAGACTCTTGGTGTTTTGATTATGCAAAATCAACGAGGTTAAAATATCAGCTTTTAATACCACCTGAGTTGCATGTCCTAGTGAGACTTTTGGAATTATTTATGATGGCAGATTTTGTTCAGACTTATCTTCCAATGAATTAAAGCTATGTTGAGGTAACCATGTTCTTCATGTCAAACTTCTGTCAAATGAAACTGGTTTTGCACCATAATGCTGTAAGAGTTTGCTAGTCAAAAGGAGATTCTCAGTGCAACAGTAACACTTATAATATTACATATTATATTACAATAATTTAATATAACAATTTTATTCCTTGTTTAAATAACTAAACAACATATTTTCTTATGATGAAAGCATCTTAGCTTACTTAATTCTAGATATTTAAATTTGAGCTAATCATCTATGTTGCTTTTTATAGGCAATGCAAAGGAATAAATCTTTCTGGAGCACAATCCAGTGACCTACTTTAGATATCTGTCTTAGGAGGAAATGTTCTCTGTGTTAGAAATGTCTTTTAAGAGAGATCAGGTTAGCACTTCTGCTACAAACCTTTCTTTTAGATGTCTGCATCAGATAATGCCCAACTGGCTCTATTTTTTCAAACATTGTGAACATTTTGCTTCTACTTCTTGAAATCTTCGTGGAACACGCTCACACTACTCTTCTCCTCCTCGTCAGTCTCTGTGATTGTATAGATCTACAGCTGGTACAGCTTGATGCAGTTGTGACTGTGTAGCATACGCATAAATCCACAGTGGTGTGATAGGCATGGGCACAGTGCCATTTCATAAGCCTGCTTGCAGTTTGGGTGCTGCTGATACAGTCATTTCTTTGCTTTCCCAAATTCTTTTTGGCATTAATTGTCCACTCAGAATTTCTAACCCAGCAGACTACATTCGTGTCTCAAAATACATCTGTATACCACACCTACTTAAGACTGGAATATATGATCTTTACACAGAAAAAAATTTGGAATTCAGAGTCTGGGTTTTGCCATTTTAGCGCAGAAGGCTGATAACAGCAGCCTCTCTTATCTGTTGTTGCACTTCAGGGACATCCAGATGGAATGTTAATGCCTGCAGTTTCTGAAGGATCTAGAAGAAAGCTTCTTTGTTTGTCCAAATTCAGGGGGGGAAAAAAATCCTGCAGGTTTTTAAGTCCTTTACTCTCTTGCATTAGTACTATTAAGGAGCCTCGTCAAAAAGATGTGCAGGCGAGTTGGTACGCTGTGCGTATCAAGCCCAAGGGAGTATGCTGTGCTGTATTATTAAAGTCAATGAATCTTATTGGTCTGATTCAAGAATTACACATTTCTGACACAATCAGCAGTGCATAGGCTTGCTGAAGCCTGTTCGGTCTTCAGCAGAGATCATGACTGATTAGTATACTTCATTTTAAGAAAGAAGTGCTTGAGATAATTTTAAAAGTTTG
The DNA here is from genome assembly GCF_951394365.1 of Tetrao urogallus. Taxonomy (NCBI): domain Eukaryota; kingdom Metazoa; phylum Chordata; class Aves; order Galliformes; family Phasianidae; genus Tetrao; species Tetrao urogallus. Next base: position 20,472,303 of record NC_136816.1, read on the forward strand.
ATTTCCTCATAGAGGTCTTTGGTGAGCTTGAAGCTGTGTAGCTCATGCAGTGTGTACAGAAAACACAAAACTTCACTTTGCTGTCTGCTATACATTCTGTGTTTTAAGGTAAAGGAAACATTATTTCTGCCTGTGGCTATGCAAAATTGTTGTTTCTTACTAGACCATGTAACAGGTTGCCATGTTTTGAAAATTAATGCCTCTGTCTTCTCTGTTGCTCAGCTGAGCACCTTTTAACTTTCAGGAGCTGGACAGTACTTCAGTTCTGTGAAATCCTGCACTGTCTTTTCATGAAAGCAGTTATGTTACAAGGGCTCTGCAAGTATCTTGTAAACAAATTCCATTCTGTAGACCAAGCTTGTTCCGTCAAAAAAGCAGACAGGTGGCCTGGACATTAATTCAGCAAGGTATACATGCCATGATACTCCTCTTGTTGTAGTTGCCTTTCCTCTTAGTCATAGTGACCTATCCATTGTTACCAGCACCCAGAAAGCAGAGCTTAGCATCTAGTTCTTTGGTCTTAGTTACAACTGAAGTATATCCAAGTTACTGTCCTTCTGCTTTGAGTCTGACTTCTTCATCAGCCTTTTTTTTTTCCTGCTTACATCTGAAAACACTTTTAAAGTTGCTGCTTGGACATCAATTCGTTTCATGAATTGAATTTTGTGTAGAGCAACCACTCCAAGACCACCATTTTTACAATCACCCTCCTTTACGATTACAAAACTCCAATACATCTTCCCTTTTCTGTAGGTCATCACCAACACCTGGCAGACTGGCTGATGAATCAACGGACTGACAAGATCTGCTCTATTAGAAAGCACTGGATTCATAATGTTGCTGTCAATCTTTTGAGCAAAGTTTCAGCATCTGTGTGTATCTATCTTCAAATCTTAGCTCTTGAAGATTAGCAACTACTTGGACAGTATTTATTCAGCTACTATCTTTGGGAATTGAATGTATTTTTAACAATTTACTGCCAGTAATAAACTGAGATGTTCTGTTCACTGTCTGGATGGACAAGAAGCCTTGCAGAGGGATCTAGATAGTCCGGACAATCAGCAATCGTATGGCATTCAACAAAAGTAAATGTTGGGTGTTGAAGCTTGTCTCCCTCTGCCCGCCTCTCCCCTCTTCTTCCCATCTCTCCTGACTCTGCCTCAAGCATGCACCCATTGTTTACAACAAACAAATTATTAATGCTGTCTGAGCTGAAAGCAAGGACATGGGGAAGACTTTTATTAGAGAAAAATATCCCTCATTTCACAACCATGCCTTACTCATGTCATCACTTTTGATGATATGTACATTTGTGAACAACTTTTGTTAAGGATGAAGTACAGGAAGAGTAAAATTTCATCACAAATTTCTACTGAACACCTCGAGAGCTTACTGAGAACTTCAGCCACTGCCACCGAACCATCACAATGCATCAGTTTCACAAAAACAGAGTAAAGTGTTCCACTAGTTTTATATTTTTGTTCCACTCTCTTTTGTCTGTTTTAATAAAAGTATTAAAAATTAAAATAATTTTTGTTACTTATATACATTAGCTATATTATATATTTTACAAGGACATCCTTGAAAATAATGCCTGCTCTTCTATGATGATGGCCCACTGAGTCAGAGATGGATGTTGGTGGTACGGCAGTGAAGGTTGAACTGTCCCACATATATCCCATTACATTTACTGCCGTGTGACAGATAGCAGCAGAGGGGTAGTTAGACAGAATGACATCTGACATGGAAGTGCAGATGGAGCAAAGGTGTGTCACTGAATTTTTCCATGTGAAAACAAAGGCACCTACTGATGCTTGATGAACATTTATGGAGACCAACAGTGAATGTGAGCACAGTGAGACAGTGGGTGGCATGTTTCAGCAGGGGTGACACCAAGTGCGTACCTTCGCTGGTGCGGATTTTTACATGGCATGCAGGCTCTTGTTCGTTTGCAGAGGTAACAGTGGTTATTATGTTGAAAAATATTGTTTTGTAGCTGAGAATTTGTTCTCTCAGTGTTTTATTTGTATCTGTTGTAGTTTCCATGTAAATATAAACAGGAGGCATTACTTTTGGAGTGACCTGTGTGTATGCAGCCCAAGACAATTCTTCTTCATTAAATGCAACCCAGTCCAGCCAAATGGTTGGACACTCATGAAGCAGCCCAAGGTTTGAGGCTGAATCCCCCTACCACTCCTCTGAATGCCTTTATTGAATTGTATAGAATCAAGAACAGAGACCACTCTCTAACACTGGCAGTGCATTGGCAATATGCTCCACAGGATTCAGCATTATTGTGTAAATAGGAGAAATAACAACAGATGTTCAAACATAACTGGTAGGTGTAATCTAATTTTCATTTTGGTGACCATCATGGATAAATGACCTGTCTGGCAAGATTATCACATGTAAAACTTGTCTAGTAGCCTGTAATAAAGCGCCAGGCTACCTCTACAACCTTGATTCTGTTCACAAGTACTGTCTCTACTTTCTGTTAAGCTTCTGTCTTAGCTATGATGAGTCACAATTTCTATCAATGTAACGGAG